>NC_059426.1:166223038-166294697 GCF_021028975.2 Sphaerodactylus townsendi
GCTGCCGCACTGCCTTCTGGGGTGCTCCCCTTTTCCCGCCCTGTCACAGGGCGGGAAACAGGGGAGTGCCCCAGAAGGCAGTGCGGCAGCCTCCCGCGCACGCGGCCGCAGGAGCGCACTGCCTTTTGGAGCGCGCATCCCGCTTAAAAAAGGTGAAAATCTGGTCACCTTATGATAGCAGAAAGTAAAGACCGAAAATCCCATAAGTGCCTTGAATACAATTCTCAGTGTCCTCTTTGTAGACCCCCAAGTCAATTAACCAACGTCATATTGCCCATAGCAAGACGGGATAGAGTTCTCTCTTTGAATTTAGAGGCAAGCCTTATTTTTCAGTGGGAACTTCTTTAAATGTTGTGGCACAAGGTTAATAACTACAATTAATTACTCTTATGTGTAATAATACCGCAAAGGCAGGCGGTCTGATCCTATTAAATTGGACCCCAATCCAATAATCACTGTAATAAAATCGCACATGAGCTCTTACCAAAAAAAGAGACCTGCCGGCTTTCAGTAACCCCTTCCAATTTCCTCTTACAATGGTACAGTATGGATTTTGCAACGCTGGCATTCTTTCCTGTGCAATTTTTTTTCCTTTGGATCCATAAACAGTGTACTGTGCAATGAATAATTCTCCTCTAAGAATGAGCTCGGCGGCTTATTCACCGAGGATTTATGGATTACCCCCTCCGAAATAAGTCTCACGTAAAAAGCAGTTGTTGATGTGAAATCCATAACGGATTATCATGTCTTGGGGGTTATAAAAATAGCACTTCAGTCTCTTTCCTCCGTGAGGAGGGAGGGAAGGGGGATTCCTTTTGCCAAGTCATTTCCCGGAACACTGAACACAACACCCGGTCAGGAAGAAACTGTCATTTTTTTCCAAAGCCCATAGCTGAAGTTTTCATGTCTGGGGAGAACAGAGTGGTTATATGTATTGTCGAAGACTTTCACGGCTGGATTCAACTGGTTCTGGTGGGTTTTCCGGGCTGTGGGGCCATGGTCTGGTGGATCTTGTTCCTAACATTTTGCCTGCCTCTTCAGAGGTGTATCACAGAGGGAAGTCTGTTACACACTATGTAACAGACTTCCCTCTGTGATACACCTCTGAAGATTCCAGCTACAGATGCAGGCGAAACATTAGGAACAAGATCCACCAGACCACGGCCACACAGCCCAGAAAACCCGCCAGAACCAGAGTGGTTATGCTTGAGTCCTGAGGAAATCAGAGTATCTTGCAGTCTTCAGATCTTGCAGTCTAGGGAGATTTTATGCACCACATCAATATACCATGTCCAGGTCAATTATTCTGTTCCCCAGAGCTGGCAAAAAATAGGGCCTAACTGGTAGAATTGCTCAGGAGACTGGAGGAGTGGAGACTTGAGAGTCAGCGTGGCGTAGTGGTTAAGAGCAGGTGGATTCTAATCTGGAGAACAGGGTTTGATTCCCCACTCCGCCACCTGAGTGGCGGAGGCTTATCTGGTGAACCAGATGTGTTTCCGCACTCCTGCTTTCCTGCTGGGTGACCTTGGGCTAGTCACAGTTCTCTCAGAACTCTCTCAGCCCCATTTACCTTACAAGGTGTCTGTTGTGGGGAGAGGAAGGGGAAAGGAGCTTGTCAGCCACCTTGAGTCTCCTTACAGGAGAGAAAGGTGGGGGTAGAAATCAGTGGTGGGATTCAAATAATTTAACAATTGATTGTTTACAAGCACCATTTTAACAACCAGTTCTGCCAAAGTGGTGCGAACCTGCTGAATCCCACCACTGGTAGAAATCCAACTACTACTCCTCTTCTTCTTAAACAAGGAGATTGAACAACGACATCCCATGGTTCTGTGATACTACTTTCAGCTACATAATAGGAAGTGATGTCACTGCGTCATGGGACGCTCTTGGACATCATCAGAGCTCTATGTTTTAAAAAAACATACACTTGCAGGGAACTCGTAGAATGTCCCACAATGCAGTGGCGGCCCTTCCAGTTTACGTGCTGTTCCTCGTGCTTTTCTCTCACTCCTCAGTCAAATGGTGGCAGGTTGCCTTCCCTCTAAGGTAGCAGGTCCTTTTGGCCTTCTGCTGCTCTAAGCTTTCCAGAGTAGAACCAGAGTCACCTCCATATTCCTGCCTTATGACAACACAGCACTTCTTGTGCAATTACAGTAAAACACAGCTTATGCTAGCAAATAAAAAGGCCGGCTGCCACGCGCTTGCTATTTATTTTGTTTTTATACCCATCTTTCCTCCAAGGAGCTTGATCGATCCAGACGATCCCCTGATTTGGTTCTTGCAGTCGGAGAAGTTATCCATCAAATCTTCGCCAATATTTCCGTTGCCGCAAACCGGCAAAAATAATTAAGATGTAACCAGTGGTGGGATCCAAACATTTTAGTAACAGGTTCCCATGGTGGTGGGATTCAAACAGTGGCGTAGCGCCAATGGGGCTGGGCGGGGCACGACAGGGGTGTGGCCAGGCATTCCGGGGGCAGGGCGTTAATAATTTCTCTGTTACTGTAAAAAACTCTTACTGTAAAAAAAAAAGTTCCTAATTTCCAGCTGGTATCTTTCTGTCCATAATTTAAACTCATTATAGCAAGTCCTATCGTCGACTGCCAACAGAAACAACTACTTCTCCTCTAACTGACTGCCTGTCAAATACTTAATACTTTCAAATACTTTAGTTTTGTTTCTAGAAATCAAAAGAAGGATACTTTCCTTAAACAAGGAACTTTACCATATTTCTAAAACATGTTTTTAAAACAGCCCAACAGGGAGAATTATCCCGTTTTCTACCTTCGCTAACCAGCCACATAGGAAACAACAGGACTTTATGATTTTTGGACCTAATGGAATTTCTAACAGAAAAGCAGACCAAATTAGTAACCCCCTCTCGGCACACACAAATAATTAGTAACCCACTCTTGGGAACTGGTGAGAACCTGCTGGATCCCACCTCTGGATGTAACTAGACTGTCGGTTGATGTCCCCACCAATGTTTAGGACCAGAGAGCGCCACGTGGTTGGGATTTTGCTCAGATCTATGGGTAGGGTTGCCAGTTCTGAGTGGAGATTTGGGGAATGGAGCTTGGAGAGGGTGCAGTTTGAGAAGGGGAGGAAACTCAGCGGAGTGTAATGCTGTAGAGTCCATTCTCCAAAGCAGCCGGAACCGATCTGTCGTCTGGAGATCAGTTGTAGTAATGGGAGCTCTCCAGGCGCTGCCTGGAAGTTGACAACCCTAGCTCCTTCCACATTGTGCATGTGTTTTCTTCCCCTCGCTTTATGAATTGGGCTGAAAGAGAGTGACTATCCCAATGCTTAGTCACCAGTGCTGGCAGTCGCTATTCTCCAAGATAGCTGGCTCTCTACAAATCTAGTTCAACACTTCAGTGTCCACCAACAAGTCCGCAGTTCCACATCTTGAGCCAATCATTCCATTTCAGACTAGCCTACCTCGCAGGATCGTTGTGGAGGGAAGAGCCATAAATTTCTGCCTGAGGGGAAGGGTGGAACAACAACGTAATAAGTAGGTGGTTCCTTGACTGCTCGGTTGTGCTGGGAAACGTATCAATTTACTTATATTTAAAAGATTTATACGGCTGCCTTTCTTCCAGGCACCTGGGAGCCATATATAATTATTGAGTAGCTGCTCAACGGAAAACAACAGAGCGGCTTGTTCCTGTTGAATCATGACAAGAAGTCAAAGGTTCCGGTCTAGTTCATGGGAAAAGGATGTTATTTCTTCAAGCATCATTGAGTTTAGCCGTGATTTTTTTTGGTCTTTAATTGCAGAAGCGATCTCTGCATCCTTTCTCTAGACTTCACAGCGGTGCTTCTTTCCTCTCACCGGAGACATTATAAGACTGAGGTTTATATAATGTCAGCGGTGACATCCTGTTCGAGGTGTTGATGCAGCAGAAGTCATCAGAAACTTTATTTTGGCTTTTTGGCAAACAGCCTCCCAGTGCTGAGCAATTAAAAAGGATGGTATTTTGGAAGTGAAAGTTTTGGCTGCTGTTTTAAGCTGAGGTGATTTCCCTCCATTTTTTTTTCTTTTCAAAGAAATTTGGCTTTGCTGCTTAGGACTAGTTCAGCACGGTATAGTGGTTGAGGGTGGCGGTCTGTGATCTGGTTTGATTCCCCATGCCTCCACATGAAGCCTGCAACATGGGATTTTTGAAGACTCACTAATTGGAGCAGCAGTGGCGTGGGAGGTTAAGAGCTCGTGTATCTAATCTGGAGGAATCGGGTTTGATTCCCAGCTCTGCCGCCTGAGCTGTGGAGGCTTATCTGGTGAACTAGATTAGCTTGTGTACTCTGACACATGCCAGCTGGGTGACCTCGGGCTAGTCACAGCTTCTCGGAGCTCTCTCAGCCCCACCCACCTCACAGGGTGTCTGTTGTGAGGGGGGGAAGGGCAAGGAGATTGTCAGCCCTTTGAGTCTCCTGCAGGAGAGAAAGGGGGGATATAAATCCAAACTCTTCTCCTTCTTCTTCTAATTGTGCGATTCTCAAAAAGCATGGTTTGGGGGATATAACATGAGGCAGACTTGTTTTAGGGGCGGGATCTGTGCAAAGTTCCCCTAAAAAACCATTTGTTTACCGTCCTATACCCAGCGGTGGGATTCAAATAAGTTAACAACTGGTTGTTTACAAGCACCATGTTAACAACCAGTTCTGCTGAAGTGGTGCGAACCGGCTGAATCTCACCACTGCCTATACCCATGTTTATTGGCCAGTACGGAAGGGGCTTAGAGACCAAAACCCGCATCTTATTCCTCAACCTGCCTGCATAAGAAATGCCCGTTAGCTTTTTTTAAAAAGTCATTTGCTTTGTTGGAATATCCTTTGTTCCAAGAGACTTGTTTGAAAGTTCTTGAACAGAAACAGGTGAGGAGTTGCCGTCATAGTGGTCCCCACCAAAAATGAAGCAGAGAAGATGGCCTCTATGAGAGGAAGCTTGGGGAAGGCTGTAGGTTCGATTCCTGGCATCATCTCCGGTAGAAGTTGTTGGTAGAGGCCTTTCTGTGCCAGAGACCCTGGGGAGCTGCTGCCAGCCAGAACAGACAGTGCTAAAGTCTGACTCAGTGTCACAATTATGTTCATCTGTCTGATGTGGTAAAAAAAAGGTATTTAGGGAATTTGCTGATTCATCGCTGTGAGAATACCTTTTTGCTTTGGGCGATATGATACTTATGTCTTAGGTGCTTTAGCAGTCTGCCCTGTATGGTTCTCCTTTCCAATTTGACCTTCACCGTAGGGGTGTCCAGCAAGTGAGTTTCACAGCAGCGTGGGGTGTTGAACTCTAGTTTCTTTGACTTCAGTCTGACACTTTGACCATTATAGCACAGTTACTCCCTTGCGGCCTGCTTTGTTCCTTATTTGATGACCATTGACACCCGCTTGCTAGCACTAATCTTTTTTTTTTAAGTAATTTGCCATTGTGTGTATGTATGTATATATGTGTATATGTATATGTGTGTGTGTATATATATAAACCATAAATCTTATCGCATATGATGAATAAGAAATAATAATAATGGGCAGAGAAGCTTTTATAAACTCTAACCCAGTGTTTCCCAACCTTTTCGAGGTCAGGGTACCCTTGACCTCACTCTTCATATCTCACAGTACCCCTGCCGCCATCCTCCACCTTCCCCCCCCCATTGCCCCTGCTTGCCACACACCCCACCTTCCCCTCCCAGGGTGAAGGGAAGCACTGGGGGTGGGGGTGGCTGCTGACCTTGTGGCAGGCCCTGCCCCATGGGCCAGCTCCATGTCCTTGCTGGCGCCGGTGGGAGACACCACAAAAATGAGGGGGGCGGTAGTGTTGCCGCGGTACCCCTGGGACATGCTCACGGCACCCCAGGGTAGCACGGTACCCTGGTTGAGAATGGCTGCTCTAACCGCTATATCACCCTGTCTCAGGGTTTTCTGCAGTGGCCAGCCCTAGGTCTTTAGTAACTTTGCAAGCCAACCATTACATCACTGCAACTATCTGACAAAGGGAGCATCGACTCTCAAAATTGTATCCTCTGAAAATCTTGTTGGACTATAAGGCATTGAACTCAAAGCTACCTCGCCCTGGTTCAGCAGAGGTTTTGTTTAGTTATGGTCACCAGCAGCTATAATGTGAGATTGCTTAATATTCTTTTAAAGCCATTTTCACGTATCTTGTGGCAGGGGGTTCCACATGTTGATTCATTGCAGGCTGGCAATCCTCCTTCCCCATTTGACCTTCACGGTTGGGGTGTCCACCAAGTGAGTTTCACAGCAACGTGGAGGATTGAACTCAGGTTTCTCTGACTTCAGTCTAACACTTTAACCATTATAGCACAGTTAGTCTCTTGCGGCTTGTTTTGTTTCTTATTTGATGACCACTGATACCCGCTTGCTAGCACTAATTTTTTTTCCTAAGTAACTTGCCATTCCCACAGATCTTGTGGCAGGGAGTTCCACAGGTCGATTCATTGCAGGCTGGCAATCCTACCTGCAATTGCAGCCGGGGGGAGTGTAAGCTTTAAAACTGTCACGTTCGATGCACGGTGGTTTGAGAATGTGCACATCTATAGTTTCCCGGTCATTCGTTGCCTTGCAAAACAGACGGTCTCGGCAACATTTGCTGAATCCAGTCAAACACGGACATTTGACAGAGCCCACGAGGAAAAGAAGTTAAAAGCGATGCATAGGATACTCGGTGCAAAATCCTGCTGAAGAAACTAAACAAGGAAAACGATAGCTATTCATGAGCTGAGATTGGCTGGGAAGGGAATGCAGGTTTTATTTTTTTTATTTTTTTGAGCGTTGGAACAGTTTCAAGAGGAGTGGAAACTATTTTGAGTGGAACAGCTGCATATTTTTGCACTGCCCATCCCCGTGAGGAATAAAAAGAGAATAACATGATGCATAAAAATAATGAGAAAATGTGCCTCGTTTGAATGGAGAGGTCCCAGAATCCAATCTTATTTTATCTTATTTGAATTTAGATTACCTTGCGGTGAAATTTTTATCTTGGGCGGGGTATGCAGCTCAGATGGGAATCATCTCAGTGGCCCACTATCTTCCAGTTGTCAATGTATAACTCACCATCATGGTTCAGATCAGGAGTCATTTTGGCTTCTAGGAGCAGCAGTGGCATAGTGGGTAAGAGCAGGTGTACTCTAATCTGGAGGAACCGGGTTTGATTCCCCACTCTGCCGCCTGAGCTGTGGAGGATTATCTGAGGAATTCAGATTAGCCTGTGCACTCCAACACACACCAGCTGGGTGACCTTGGGCTAGTCATAGTTCTTCTGAGCTCTCTCAGCCCCACCTACCTCACGGGGTGTTTGTTGTGAGGGGGGAAGGGAAAGGAGTTTGTAAGCCCCTTTGAGACTCCTTGCAGGAGAGAAAGGGGGATATAAATCAAAAACTCTTCTTTTTTGTTTTGTAAACAAAAAATGGAAGTTCCTTGGAGGAAGAATCTTGTTTCCTTCTTCTATCCATGCGGGCCAACGCTGCTCTGTGATTAAAATGACTTTCCTCTTCTCCTGTCTTGCCCTGAGATCAGTCAAAAGGTGAAATTAATGGGTAGATTTTTGGTTGTTATCCTTCCCCGTTTGGAGAATGAGCTCAGCTTCGACCCGGCATCGCCTCCATTCCTTCTCACTCCATCGCAGGAGAAAATGTGAGTCAGAGCTCAATCCTCAAGAGACAGTAAACATCACAAGAGTTCAAGGAGCTGGAAGAAGTCCTGAAGGGGAGGGGGGAAGAGAGAGAGAGAGAGAATGCAGAGAGAGTAGGGTTTTGGTTGCCATCACGCCTGCAGGAGACTCAAAGGAGTTTACAATCTCCTTGCGCTTCCCTCCTCACAACAAACACCCTGTGAGGTGGGTGGGAGGCTGAGAGAGCTCCGAGAAGCTGTGACTCGCCCAAGGTCACCCAGCTGGCGTGTGTGGGAGTGCACAGGCTAATCTGAATTCTCTAGATAAGCCTCCACAGCTCAGGCGGCAGAGTGGGGAATCAAACCCGGTTCCTCCAGATTAGATACACGAGCTCTTAACCTCCTACGCCACTGCTGCTAGAAGGGGGATGGTTCCTTGTTCCTAGAAGGGGGATGTGTTGCTATTTATTTATTTTATTAGGCTTATAAGCCACCCTTCCCCAGATGGGCTCCAGACAACTCCCCACTTTCAACTACAGTAAAGCAATAAAATATATCCATTTAACCTCCCGGCGCTTTCATTTCCAGTGTCAACTGGAAGGGGAATAAAATCGTGATCGAATATAACAATAAAATCATGATCAAGGACAACCACCCCTGTAAATACAAATAATCAAGCAAACAGCAAGGGGGGAAGGAAGAAGAGGAGCATTCCTCAATCTTTAAGCAGTCTCAAAGCAGATTTCAAACTCCTCCCCTTCCTCTCCCCATGACAGACACCTTGTAAAGTAGGTGGGGCTGAGGCCCCTTCCGCACATGCAGAATAATACACTTTCAATCCACTTTCAATGCTCTTTGCAGCTGTGCAGAATCACAAAATTCACTTGCAAACAATTGTGAAAGTGGATTGAAAGTGCATCATTCTGCACATGCGGAAGGAGCCCGAGAGAGGTCAGAGAGAACTGCGACTGGCCCGAAGTCACCCCAGCAGGCTTCATGTGGAGGAAGAAGCAACCAAACCCAGTTCACCAGGCAAGAGTCCGCCACTCATAGGGAGGAGTGGGGGAATCAAATCCACTTCTCCAGATTAGTCTGCTCCTCTCAACCACGACACCATGCTGGGAGAGAGCTTTGCTGCATTGCATAAGCATTCATTTTTAAATATCCATGTTCATCCATTGCACTATAATTAACTCCAAAGCCTCCATTGCAACAATACGATAAGGCGTGTGTGGGTTATATGGCGCAGGCGGAAGCATGTTTACTCAGAAGTGAGTCCTGTTGTATTTGACGGAGCCGGATCATGAGTAAGCAGACAGAAGATTACATCCTCACAATTAATTAATTAATTAATTAATTAATTAATTAATTAAGCCTAATTACAGTCTCTGAGCCTATTGCGAAGGGTGCAAAGATAGACGAACTTTCTAGAGGATAGACGGGGTGAGAACCTCTGGCTCTCAGATGTTCAGGAACTACAATTCCCATCAGCCCCTACCAGCATGGCCAATTGGCCATGCTGATGGCGACTGATAGACCAAAAGTTCCTGAACCATCTGGAAACTTGCAGGTTCTAGAGGATAGCCAGGGGTAGGGAACCTGCGGCTCTCCAGATGTTCAGGAACTACAATTCCCATCAGCCCCTACCAGCATGGCCAATTGGCCATGCTGATGAAAACTGATGGGAGTGTAGTTCCCTGAGCTATCTGGAAAAGCAGGACCCTGAGACTCATCCATAGAAACAAAACTAAGTATTTGAAAGTATTAAGTATTTGACAGGCAGTCAATTAGAGGAGAAGTAGTTGTTTCTGTTGGCAGTAGACGATAGGACTTGCTATAATGAGTTTAAATTATGGACAGAAAGATACCAGCTGGAAATTAGGAACTTTTTTTTTAACAGTAAGAGTTTTTTACAGTAACAGTGAAACTATTAATGCCCCGCCCCCGGAATGCCCGGCCATGCCCCCGTCGCGCCCGCCCAGCCCCATTGGCGCTACGCCACTGTTTGAATCCCACCACCTTGGGAACCTGTTACTAAATTTTTTGGATCCCACCACTGGGGGCACCTATGTGCTGTAGAGTTGCCAGGTCTGAGTTGGGAAATACCAGGAAATTTTGAGTTTGGGGCCTGAGGAAGGTGACTTTTGAGGAGGGTAGAGACCTCAGCTGCGTACAATGCCATCGAATCAGAAGAGTTTGGATTTATACCCCACCTTTCTGTCCAGTAAGAAAGGTGGCTTACAGGCTCCTTTCCCCTCCTCTCCCCACAACAGACACCTTGTGGGGTAGGTGGGGCTGAGAGAGTTCTGAGAGAACTGTGACTAGCCCAAGGTCATTCAGCAGGAATGTGGGAGTGTGGAAACAAATCCGGTTCACCAGATAAGCCTCTGCCCCTCAGGTGCAGGAGTGGGAAATCAAACCCGGTTCTCCAGATTAGAATCCATCTGCTTTTAACCACTACACCACACTGGCTCTCTACAGCAGCCATTTCCTCTGTGGAAACTGATCTTGGGCATCTGGGTATCAATTGTTATAGCAGAAGATGTCCAGGTACCACCTGAAGATCGAGAACCCTAGTGCCCTGCATGTGGTCTTTCTAGGTCATTCTGGGAACCAGGCCTTTGGACTGGGTTGGACGGGTCTTTGGTCAGATTTAGCTAGGCTCTTCTTAGAATTTTAATTAATTCATTTTAAAGAGAGCAGTCCAAGGCAAGGGTTCCTCAGCAACCTCATGTTAGAAAATGCAAGATATGTGGTAATCTTAAGGACAATTTTATGGGGGCAATCCCCAATTCCATAACATGGGACTTACTTCTGAGTAGACTTGCTTAGGACTATTTCAGAAGTGTTTAATGTCCTGTACGCCTCTGTTATAGTGCCAAAGACTAATAAAGTCCCTCCTGGTGTATGATCCTAAATATGCAGTGACTTAGTGGCGTGGTGTAGTGGCGTAGTGGTTTAGAGCAGGTGCATTCTAATCTGGAGGAACCGGGTTTGATTCCCCGCTCTGCCGCCTGAGCTGTGGAGGCTTATCTGGGGAATTCAGATTAGCCTGTGCACTCCCACACACGCCAGCTGGGTGACCTTGGGCTAGTCACAGCTTCTCGGAGCTCTCTCAGCCCCACCCACCTCAGAGGGTGTTTGTTGTGAGGGGGGAAGGGCAAGGAGATTGTAAGCCCCTTTGAGTCTCTTGCAGGAGAGAAAGGGGGATATAAATCCAAACTCTTCTTCTCTTCTCAACTCACCTGGAGAACTAATGTCCTGCTCCTTTGTTAGATGATTCAAGCGTGGAAATGCGCAATTGAAACATTTTATGGAACGGGTGCAATTAAAATCACCTGGCAATTAAAATTCCATTTTAAGGGGTTTTTTAATCTCTCCAGGGCTGTTGGCAACCCTGCAGGTCCATCCTCACAGCTGATTCATGTTTTGACATGGCAATTAAATGGTTAACATTTGTTCCCTTAGAGGAAGAGTGCTTAAGTTGGAAGAAGGCTTGAGGAAGACATCAGAATTTGCTCAGTGGAAAGGAAATAAGAACTACCCCAGCGGTAATAAGCACTGACATAAAGCTTTGGAACGTTCAAAACCATTCATATAAATTGTATTAGTAATTCCTACCACGGTGCTGAAAGGAAGTTGACGTTATTATCCCCCTATTTCAAATGCAGGTTGAGACTTGGAGCAAAAGCCTCCTAGAAAAATCCTGGCTGACATAAGGATTGAACCAGGGACTTCCTGGTTTTTTGGTTACTATACTAACAGGGCCCTGGCCTGGATGGTCCATGGTAGCCCAATCTTGGGAACTGAGCAGGGTCAGCCCTGGTTAGTACCTGGATAGGAGACCAACATCATCATCCTCATCATCATCATCATCATCATCATTATTATTAATTCAATTTGATAAACCGCCCTACCCCCGAAGGGCTCAGGGCGGTGTACAACAACAGACAACAAACCCAATAAAACAAATCGAATAGCCCCAGTTAAAACAGTACAGACCCTTAAAACTATAAAACTATAGCAGCAGTAACCTTCAGTAAGTGATTAATAATAAGAAGAGACGTCTGGCATCAGACCCCAGTGATCAAAACCTGGGAGGGAGGGGGTTGGCAGATGGTCAAATATATAGCCTTAGGCTGTTATGCCAAGGCAGGCAATGGCAAACAACCTCTGAACGTCTCTTGCCTGGAAGGGATAGCCATTGGTCGGCTACAACTTAACACCCAGCGTGGTGTAGTGGTTAAGGTCTGGTGGGTTCAAATCTGGAGAACTGAGTTTGATTCCCCACTGTTCCACATGAAGCCTTCTGGGGGACCTTCTGCACTTACTGTGTTGTACCAGTTTCTACTCAGGTTCAACTCAGTGTATCCGCACTACAACCGAGCTCGACGTTGTCTTGTCTCTGTTCCCCCGCTTTCGAGAACCCAGCGACATCCCTGTAGCAGTTATGGAACTGCGACTTCGCTGGTGGAACAAAGGTCGATATAAACAGCCCGAGAGCTTCGAGAAATGCGGGCGCATCCCGAAAGCGACACCGCATCCATTCAGCACAATCAGGAGCAGCTTTGTTCGCATGTGCAGGAGCGGGGAAGAGTCGTGGACGAGGGCAGAGAGGCCCGCTTGGCTTTTTTTATACACCCAGTTTCCCTCACGTTTCGAAGCTACCTGATATCGAGATCGTTTCAAAGTGGCGAGGAGAAATCACTGACTGGAAAAATTTTGGCGCCAAAGCTTCGTAGCTCCGACTGCGCCCGGAAGTAGTTCAAGCGTGTCAATGCTACGTAGCTGCGACGTACGGAAACTGTAAAAAAAAAACAAAGAACGTTCCCGTTTCCCTCCGTAACACAAGCGCCAATCACGATCGAGGAGCGAAACAGGTACCCGCCCACTTAGCTCGGTTCCAGGGGGCCAAGGAAGTTGCTGTGCGGACAGCCAGGAATCACCCCCCATTGAAGGGAACCGAGTCGACCTTCACTCCCTTTTGTAGTGCGGAAACACCCTGGATGACCTTGGGCTAGTCACAGTTCTCTCTGAACTCTCTCAGCCCCACTGACCTCACAAGGTGTCTGTTGCAGGGAGAGGAAGGAGTTTGTAAGCTGCCTCGAGTCTCCTTACAGGACAGAAAGCCAGCATATAAATCCAAACTCTCCTTCTTCTTAACAGCAGTGTCCATCACCATGCTAACAGAAGAGAATATTAAGGGGTGATACGATAGCCACGTTTAAATATTTGAAGGGATGTCATGTTGAAAATGGAATAAGCTGTTTTTCGGCTGCTTTTGAGACTAGAACAAGGAGCAGAACTAGGGTTCAAGGTGCAGGAACTAGGAGGAAAGGAGATTCCATCTAAACATTAGGAAGAACGTCCTGACAATAAGGGCTGTTCAGCCGTGGAATATGCAGCCTTGGAGGGTGGTGGAGTCTCCTTTGGAGGTTTCTAAACAGAGGCTGGAGGGCCATCTGTCGGGAGTGCTTTGATTGTGTCTTCCCGCAAGGCAGGGGGTTGGACTGGATGGCCTCTAAGATCTCTATATGATCTCTGTGTGCTTCTATGAGTTAAACCCTTCCAAATCCATTGAGGTCAGCGTGTCTTTGAAAGGTCTAGGTCTGTTTAGGATTGAACTATTAGTTGTGCCATACATTTTCTGGAAAGCTTTTTCAATATGGTCTGGACTCTTTCCATCGTGAGTGGGAGCATTCAGAAGACTGATTACGGCACCAACGTAATCCACCCTGCACCGTTTCCCCCTCATTCATGTGTGTCCTTGTGCAAAAGAAAAGACACCAGACCTGCTTTTCTTCTTGTTCCAAAAGGCGCAAGTCCACTGTCTTAGGTTTGATTTACAGATGTTGACAAGGAACAGAAGGGCTAGCCAGGGCTAACTTTTCCCCTCTTACTACTAACGTGCCAAGTGCTTATTATGGGCTAACAATCCATTACGGACAACCCCTTGATGTAGCCATTTAGCTGTTAATCTCGATTTGTGGTCAGCGGAGAAGAAGATTGTTAATCATCCATGAGACTAAATGGAGGCTAAGTGGTTTTGAA
This sequence comes from Sphaerodactylus townsendi, assembly GCF_021028975.2. Lineage (NCBI taxonomy): Eukaryota > Metazoa > Chordata > Lepidosauria > Squamata > Sphaerodactylidae > Sphaerodactylus > Sphaerodactylus townsendi. The sequence continues at coordinate 166,236,722 of NC_059426.1, forward strand.
AAGGCTGCTGTTGTTTGTAATAAAGTGGGGAGGGGGGGTGGAGTTGGCAGTATCAAGTTTGGCCAGCATTTGCGATTCTGTGTATCACACTGGTAGCGTTACAGCCGGTTCTCCTTCCAAGCTATCCAACCAACTACTTGGGAGAGTGTTGACATCCGGCTGACAGCATCACCCGAGGTTGTCAGATGGTGCCGGCAGAGGTGGGGAGAATGGTAGGGTAGTCAGATCCAGGTTTTGAACCTCCTGGAGATTTGGGGATGGACCCGGGGGAGGATACAGACCTCAGTGGGGTACAGGGCCATAGAAGCTACCCTCCAAAGCAGCCGCTCTCTCCAGGGGAGTTTATCACTTTTGTTTGGAGAGGAGCTATACTTCCAGGAGATCCCCAAGTCCTGCTCAGATGCTGGAATCCCTAATGTCACCCAAGGGGCTGTCAGCCGGGTTCAAATGAGTCTCTCTTTAGATGCAGATGACCACCATACTACTACTAGCCGTAGTGACTGAAGGGAACCTGTTCATTCACAGGCAGTATATTTCTGAATCCCAGTTCTAGGAGGCAACATCAGGGGAAAGCCTTGATCTCTGTGCCCTGTTGTTGACCCGCCAGAGCAGGGGTGTCAAACTCGCAGTCCTCCAGATGTTCATGAACTACAATTCCCGCCAGTCCCTCCCAACATGAGCATTAGCTATTCTGGCAAGGGCTGGTGGGAATTGTAGTTCTGATCCAGAGGGGCTCTTCTTATCAGGGGAAGGCCTTGGTCGCTATAGCCTTCAGCACGCCCTAAATTGGGTCACCATGAGATGGTTCTGACTTGACGGCACCTTTTTCTGAAAATGAAAAGGGGGAGAAATTAAATATTTTCCCCCATTTCAGCCTCCCTCTCAGCCTTCTACCTTTAATATAAAAATGTTTCTAATGGTTCTGAAGGCAATGCACGAGAATGCACTGAAGGAGAAGAATATATCAGTACTGTTGTAGCACATAAAGTGTCCGTGGTACTTCTCGCCTGTTTGAGTAACGAACAGCATCTTGAGAAAAAAAACCTCCATCTGTATTCCTCTCCCCCACCGCCAAACAGTTCACATTCACAGGCTTTCCTCGTTTCAGATGTATTCATCTTGGCTTTTGAGAAAATGCTACCTTTACTTTTTTTGCAAAAATGCTACCTCTACCTCTACTTTGATCTTTTGGAAAGGAAACATTTAACTAAATATTTTTAACTCCGGGAGAACAGAAAACCGAACACCAGGATTTCCTGCTTTAATTCTGCATAGACATGTTCAAATCAACAAGATTTTGTTTCAGGCTACTGTAGTGGTGGTTAAAAATAATTTATTCTCTTGCCGAGGAGAATGTTGACATATTCCCCACTTTTCACTACCAGTAGGAACCCGAAGCAACCGACAGCAAAATTCTCCTCTCCTTACAACCGCAGGTTCCCAAGTTAAGGCTGGATCCACGTTTCGCCCCTTCCACACATGCCGAATATTGCACTTTCAATTCACTTTCACAATTGCTTGCAAGTGAACTTAGCTATTCCACACAACTGCAAAGTGGATTGAAAGTGGATTGAAAGTGCATTATTCTGTGTGGGCAAAGGGGGCCTTAGAGAGGATGTTAGCCATTCACCTCCTGTGTTTTCCAGTCTGGGGAATTATTTTAATAGCACAATAATTTGGACAGCCAACTCCATCCTGGGAAATTACTGGAGATTTAAGGTGTAGCTAGCAACGGGGAGCATTTGGGTGAGCGGAAAGACCTCAGCGGTGTATATTTCTCCAGGATCTCCCGGTAGTCTGGATATCTGTTGTAATTCCAGGAGAACTTCAGGCCTGAATTTGAAGTCAATAAACTGATACAGTAACGAGTGACATGTGGACCCGGCCAGAATTTTGTTAGCTACCGTGTTTCCCCGAAAATAAGACAGTGTCTTATATTAATTTTTGTTCCCAAAGATGCGCTATGTCTTATTTTCAGGGGATGTCTTATTTTTCTGTGTTCTGTTCATCGGACATGCTTCCAAACAAAAACTTTGCTACGTCTTACTTTCGGGGGATGCCTTATATTTCACACTTCAGCAAAACCTCTACTACGTCTTATTTTCCAGGAATGTCTTATATTCGGGGAAACGGGGTAGTTGACGCAGTTGTTTAAAAAGGACTAATACTGATTATGCAACAGGTATTCATGAGAAAACAGATACTTTACTTCTTAAACTGATACAGTCAGAAGGGTAAATAGTCCGATTTAGCGTAGGGAAAACATGCTGTAGTTTTCCAGTCGAGAGTTTTTTATGCTATGACAGATAATCCCCTCGCCATCCTTCCGAGAGATTTCTGCTTGCACTGAAATATAAGCCTGTTTCCATCTTGCATGTCGTTCCTGCGTGCGCAACCATTCCTAGCCAAGTATTAAGTAGCAAGTAAGCCAGATTGCAGGCATATTTCAGATTGCTTGGTATGCTTTCAGAGATGCTAGCCCTGCCAGGAAAGCCTTCCCCACCCAAAAGAAAAATTAGGGTTTTTTCTGAAGAATGTTCCTCAAAACCAGCGTCAACACACCTGTGGTCTTACCTGTTAAACCGGGGCAAATTTGCTGCTGTTCGAGCTTTTGAAGGAGAAAGTGTGAAACTTTCGACCTTTGGGGAAATTTTTCCACAGGCTTTCTTCTGCCGCTGGGCCTCTGAGCATCTGCCCCAGAAATATCAATCCTGGCAGAGGTTTTGAGGAGACGTTTTGAGAAGTCCTCACTCCTTTCGTACTGCAGAGGGCTGTGTATCGTGAATTGAACATACACCCTAGAACACTCCGAATACTTCTCCACAGCTTCAGATTTCTCCAGAGACTGGGTTGCCAGCCTCCAGGTAGCGCCTGGAGATATCCTGTCAGGGACGTACTGCTCACAAGGACATGTGACACCACACCTGTGGTCTTACCTGTTAAACCGGGCAAATTTGCTGCTGTTCGAGCTTTTGAAGGAGAAAGTGTGAAACTTTCGACCTTTGGGGAAATTTTTCCCCAGGGACATCAGGGGATTTTCCCCTGGGAATTTTTCCCCATGACACCACATGTCCCTGGGCGCATGCCATCCAAACACATGGGGGGGTGCCGCATCCAGGCCACACATATCGGCTCCGGGTGGTAGACCTGGGCGCCGTCGCCAGCTTCGGTAGATTGGGGTGCCATCGCCAACCTGGCGCTCTTCCGTCAGATCAGCAGATGTCTCTCTCTCCCCCCCCCCACCCCCATCTCCTGCATTTAGGAAAAATGCAGCAGGGGGGGAGAGAAAACTCAGATTTTGCCCCGGCTTTATTTTCCCTAGATACGCCTCTGTATCCTGCTTTTACATTTGCTCTCCAGACAGCCAAGATCAGTTTCCCTGGAGAAAATGGAGAATGGACTCTATAGCATTATATCCAGTGGTGGGATCCAAAAATTTTAGTAACAGGTTCCCATGGTGGTGGGATTCAAACAGTGGGGCTGGTGGGGCACGACGGGGGCATGGCCGGGGCATTCTGGGGGCGGGGCATTGCTGGGCGGGGCTGTGGTAAGGACGCAGCCGCTGCGCCGGTCCTTGGGCGGGAAACAAGGCTCGCAGGCACAGGCTGCCACGCACGCCGGTGCACCTCCTGCTAGACTGCTTCAAGTTCTGCGCGCTACTGCTAAGGAGCGGAGGAGGGGCGTAACTATGGCAAAAATCGCATGGCAAAATCACCCATGAGTAACCCCCTCTCGGCACACACAAATAATTAGTAACCCACTCTCGGGAACCTGTGAGAACCTGCTGGATCCCACCTCTGATTATATCCCGCAGAAATCTACCCTGCTCCCCACACCCTGCCCTCTCCAGGCTTCATGCCCCAAATCTCCCAGGCATTTCTCCACCCTGAGCTGGCAACCATACCCTCTGCAAGTCAAGGGTCATGTGCCTGATCTAGAAGGGATCTGGGAGAGCCAGGAAAGAAGGTTTTCTCCTTTCAGAATCTCCTGGGAACGCTGCACAAGTCAAGAGGGTAAAGTGAGAACAGAGGAGCTCCGCTTGAAATAGCTGCTCATTATCCAGTTCTCTCCCTGGTATTTTTGCTTTCTTTTCTCCTTTTTTTTAAACTGGCAGAGCATACCCACAAAAAGCCTATTCACTGTTTTACTTTCCATCATTCCTGGCCTTGTTTTCCTTTTGCAGCCGAGGGAGAAGTTATGCAACCAGGCTGTGGTCCAAGCCGTTCAGAATTCAAGGATGGCCTAGTCAGAGAAGAGGGGGAAGTTAACCCTTTGAGCCTAATTCTGGTTATTTGGAAGCAGTTTACCCACCAATCCTTCCCCGGTGCTGTGCAGAAGTTGCAAAACACTGCACAGAACTGAGCTGCCCAGGAAAGTTCTCCCTCCTGGGGGGGGGGGGGGAGAACCAATGCAGTGGTCACATGGCTGTACACATACATGAATTACAGGGAACATTGATTAAAAGCAGGGGTGTACCACGCAGTGGTGGCAAACCTTTGGCACTCCAGATGTTTTGGACTACAATTCCCATCAGCCCCTGCCAGCATAGCCAATTACCATGCTGGCCGGGGCTGATGGGAATTGTAGTCCATAACATCTGGCGTGCCAAAGGTTCGCCACCACGGGCCTAGGGGGACATATGGGGTCAAATGTCCCTGGCCTGTGGCCATTTGGTTGCATGGGGGGACAGAATATCACACATTTTCAGTGGACCATTGCTGTGTTCAGATTTGTGAGTTGGGGTATGTTCTATAATGTGAGCCACGTGGCGTAGCGGTTAAGTGCTTGCACTGTCACTCACATGGTCAGGAGTTCGAGCCCGCTGTGGGTCAGATATCCTGGCAGCTGGCTCACGGTCAACTCAGCCATCCATCCATTCCTTGGTCGGTAAATGAGTACCTAGCTCATAGATAGAGGGTAAAAAATAGCTGGGGAAAGCAATGGCAAACTATCCCACAAAAACGGATTGCCTATGAAATCACTGCTTGCGGTGGTACCCCAGGGTCGAACACGACTGAAGGGGAAACTTTACCTATAATGTGACTTTGAGATGACCTGGTGCAAAAAAACATTGTTTGGTCGTGGTGGGGGAGAGCCACACCGGAGGGGGCGGGGGTTGGAAGTAAATCCAGCTAATTTCAGTGGCACTTCCTTCCAAGTCGATAGGTTCAGGGTCGCACCCCCGGAGGCATTCTTGATGATCTAAAAAGCCCTGGGTTTTTAATTTTATTAAATTTATACCCCACCTTTCTCCCCAATGGAGACACAAAACAGCTAATCTCGTTCTCCGCTTCATGTTATCTTCACAACGACCCTGTGAGGTAAGTCAGGCTGAATCCAAGGGGTCAACCCAACAAGGTTTTCTGGCAGAGTGGGGATTCGAACCTAGATCTCCTAAACCTTCATCCAGCACTCTAACCACTGCACCACACTAGCTCTTGCTATGACATATATGCTATTTATATGTACTTTAATCACTGATAGATTTCTTATCCCAATCCCTTTTCCTGTGGGTAACTTATTGATTTTTGAGGCTGGTGGCTTTAGGATGGAGAATTTTTTTTTAAAAAAAAGAATAGCACTAACTGAGCACCGCAGCACTGATTTTGAGGCAAGAACGAACATTGGAAGGGCACTGACATTAAGGGTTTCCAAAATAGGGGGCAGGGAGCAACTTTGTTGGGCGGAAAAGAAGACTTCTTGGCCAAGATCCAGGTGTTTTGTTCTCAGTTTTTAAGTGCAATCCTATCAGGTCTACCCAGAATAGTTCTAAATAAAACTCAGTAGGGTAAACTCCCATGAAAGTGTTCTTAGAAATACTACTCTGAGTGGCAACAAGAGAAGTTTTTTTAAAAAATTTAAAAAAATTAAAAATTGTCAACGGACCTATGGTATGACATCATTTCCAAGAAAACCTCAGAAGTGACATCATGGCCCTCTAGGAATCACTGGAAACTCTGTGGTAAAACCAACTGTTTCTAGTGGTTTTTAAAGAGGACTTCTAAAGTGTCACTCCTGGGTTTCTCCCAGGCTGACCTCAGTCCTCTTCCAGAATCATCAAGTTTCCAGCAATTCCCTACAGACACAAGTTGTGGAATTTGGGGGATTTCCTGGAAGTGATGTCATACCATGCTGATGGCTGTCCCCACTCCATGTCTTTGCTGTTCCTCAGTCTCCTGCTGAGTTATTTGGAAATCAGCTTGATTGGCCTGTGCCTTTTGGCTAGATGGGATAAGGCTCTGCAGAGACAAAATGGTAATTCAGCACATTCCTATCCGATGACTCCTCTGCATTGTGAAGACAGGCGTTTAAGGCCAGAGCGAAAAGTTTTGCTCTGAAATGCACGTCCGGAGGTCACTGTTAAAACTGGCACAATAGTAACTAAGATGCAAGAATTACACCATCAGCTATTATATTTTTAAACTGAACAAAAACTGTGATTTTGTTGGGGATTTTATTATCTATGAAAAATGTTTATTTTTATATTGTGTTGTTTTGCAAGACGCCCTGAGCCCGCCCTTGCATGGGAAACGGTGGGATATAAACCCAATAAACTAAACCAATAAACTCGGCTTTTTGCCGAGTCCCCTCCCAAGCCTGGGGTCGGGCGCCGCCAATAACTTTTTATGTGCCGCTGCTACTGTATTTTAAACCATTTTAATGCTTATATATTTATTTTTCCTATTATTGTATTTTATATGTGCCTATTGGCCTTTGTTCACCACTCAGAGCCCTTTGGGGATTGAGTGGTATAAGAATTTTTTATGTTGTTGTTGTTATTATTATTATTATTATTGATGATGATGATGATGAAGATGAAGATGAAGATGATGATGATGATGATGATGATGATGATGATGATGATGATGATGATGATGATGATGATTTGAAAATCGAGCTTCAGCGTCTATGGCACAAACCAGTTGAGGTCGTCCCAGTGGTAATTGGCACCATCCCGAAAACACTAGGGCAGCACTTGAAACATCTTCGAATTGACAAAATTAACATTGGTTTAATTCAGAAGGCAGCCCTGCTGGGATCCGCATGAATACTACACCGATACATTACAACTTCCTAGGCCTCTGGGTGAGGCTCAAATTGTAATGAAGGCCAGCTAAAGATCTGGCAGCTGTGAAATCTACCATCATCATCATCAATTCAAAGTCATTCTGAACAGGTCTGCCTTGTTATTGCTGTTTCTTCCCAAAACTCTGCGTGTCCCAACAAACCAGGGATCCAAATAGACACAGCTACTCATGATTAAGACTAGCTCCAAACAGGGTTGTTGTTGTTCTTAACAACACAGTGTTTGTTCATGGATATTTTATTTGTTCTGTATCTGATGTAACTGCCTATTTAAAAGATTGCTTGCAAAACAGAGCAATAGTGGGCTGGGGGGATGGGGGAGACATGTTCAGAAAAGCCTTTTGTGGTGTGCCGCACCATTAAGAAGGAAGATAGTGAAAACAAACTGCTGAACTGCCATGAACAGGTCTGCGTTCAGCTGAACTGATCCACGAACAATTTGTTCCATGTCTGCGACTGGCAAACGGGAAGTGAGTCAAACGTGCAAGTGCTTGGGCCTCCTTCTATTGCTGCAAACCTTTTCAAGCAGAGCTGTGATAGCCAAGGGTGGCTTGATACGATCGAGCTGTTGACTTTGTCCTGCCTGCGGTTAGGCCTGCAGAGATAGTGGTGACGAAAGGTCCAGATTAAGGGAACGAACATTGTGCCTTATCAGAACTAGGCCTTGTACAACAAAGGAGTCTCTCGGTGACTTTCTGAAAGATGGGGAAGATGTTCGTGGGTGGGGCAGCCAACCTCTCAGTCAATGCCCCGAGCTCTTCAAATAATATTATTCCTCATTATAGACTGGAAGGATCATGGCCAGAGGTCAGTCTTCTCAAGTGGAGGATGGAGGTGGGCAGGGCTCTCATGAAAGAAAGAAGGAATGCTTTCCTTGTGGCGCCTCTATATGTATCTTGGGCAAAACCCATGGAGCTGATTGGGCAGCCAGCTCCATGCAGTCACGCCCCCAAATTGATTGGCGTTCTTTCCCAGAAATCAGAATTTGCCCTTGGGTTGAGCAGAGATCTTCCTCTGTCTCCTTGGTCACTGGTCTCCTTGGGAAGGGTCTCCTTGGGAAAGCTTCATCCTGTAAAGACCGGAACCATGTTGGATCTTGGAGACCGCCTTCACATCCCTTTTCTCTCCTCCCCTTTTAGGAGCAGCCGCCCAACATGTCTACCAAAAAGGAAGGGGTGCACAAGAAGTGGGTCAGCCTGAAGGAGAAGTTGGGGCCCCAGGACTCGGACCAGACGGAGGCCAACCTGGAAAACGCCGAGCCGGAGCTCTGCATCCGCCTCTTGCAGATCCCGTCGGTGGTGAACTATTCCGGCCTCAAGAAGAGGCTGGAGAGCAGCGATGACAACTGGATGGTCCAGTTTCTGGAGCTCTGCGGACTGGATCTTTTGCTGGAAGCCCTGGACCGGCTGTCTGGGAGGGGGGTCTCCAAGATCTCCGACGCGCTGCTGCAGCTGACATGCATTAACTGCGTGCGGGCGGTCATGAACTCCCGCCAAGGCATCGAGTACATCGTGAGCAACGAGGGCTACGTCAGGAAACTGTCCCAAGGTGAGGATGTGGGATTCTTCTGGTTCTGGTTCTTTTCACAGATTTGATGCATTTGTATGATACTTCCTGAATTGCAATCCCTTTCACCCTTACTGGCATAAGAGCTATCAAGTCACAATCAATTTATGGCAACTCCAGCAAGGGTCTTTCAGGGCAAGTGAGAAGTAGAGATTTTGTGGGTTTTCCGGGTTGTATGGCCGTGTTCCAGTAGCATTTTCTCCTGACGTTTCGCATGCACAAGGAGAAACATAAGGCGAAACATAAGGAGAAAATGCTACTGGAACACGGCCATCTATTTCAGAAAAATAATCTCTATCCTCTCAATCTACTTCTCACTTGGGTTTCCGGGTTGTGGACACAGGCATTTTTTTCTCCTGACGTTTCGCATGCACAAGGAGAAACATAAGGAGAAACATAAGGAGAAAATGCTACTGGAACATGGCAATACAACCCGGAAAACCCACAACACTCTAGTGATTCCAGCCATGAAAGCCTTCAACAATACAGAGAAATAGAGATGTTTCGCCATTGCTGTCCTCTACAGAGTCATCCTTGGTGGTCTTCTAGCCAAGTACCAACTCTGCTTCCAGATTTGATAAGACTGGGCTGTGTTGCCTTCCCTCCCATTCATACTTACTACGAAGTAATTCCCACTGAAATCAATGGGACTTTGGAGTAAATACATCAGTCTCATTAAATCAGTAGGGCTTACTTATTTTGGCTTGTTTAAAATAAGCCTGTAAACATACATAGTGATTTGCAAAATTTGTTTAATTCACACACTCACAGCAAGATTCAGTCAGGTGGTTAGTTGTGTTGCTGTGGAATACAAGATTTTGGGAGTATTAGTTTTCTGAAGTCAGAGTTCTCATCTTTCTGATGAGGTTTGTCTCTCAGAAGCTTATACTCCGAAAATCTGGTTGGTCTCTACCGCTACTGGATTCAAGCCCAACTTGATTGACATTGCTTAGATCTAACGGAGGCCCCTTCCGCACATGCAGAATAATCCACTTTCAATCCACTTTGCAGCTGGATTTTACTGTGCGGAATAGCAAAATCCACTTGCAAATGGTTGTGAAAGTGGAGTGTTGTGGGATTTCCGGACTTTATGGCCGTGTTCCAGTAGCGTTTTCTCCTGACGTTTCGCCTGCATCTGTGGCTGGCATCTTCAGACGATGCAGACAAAAAGTCAGGAGAAAATGCTACTGGAACACGGCCATACAGTCCGGAAATCCCATAACACTCCAGTGGTTCCGACCATAAAAGAATAGAAAGTGAAAGTGGATTGAAAGTGCATTATTCTGCATGTGCAGAAGGGGCCTGAGTGTTGTTACTAATAGAACAAATTTCCCTCTGCACAGCACGACTTCTTCACTTCCTGCCTTTTGTTGCAACCCCAAATACCCCTTAAATATTACCCCTAGGCCGGGGAAAGTGGGGACACAATTTCATGGGGTATTTGGGACCTCAGAAGATTGTGGTGAGTAATTCACCTTATGTAGGCAGAAATCCTTGTGTCTACCCATGCACTCCACTGGATCCAAGCCATTTTCTCTTCTTTGCAGAATGGAGAATTGATGGTGAAAGAGAGCAGCTTCTCCAAAGCCACCAAGCCAAACTGTGGCTGATTATACACTCTGCTCTGCTGCACAGCGAGGGAGCAGCAGTGGCGTAGTGGCTAAGAGCAGTGGCTAAGAGCAGGTGCACTCTGATCTGGAGGAACCAGGTTTGATTCCCAGCTCTGCCGCTTGAGTTGTGGAGGCTTATCTGGGGAATTCAGATTAGCCTGTACACTCCCACACACGCCAGCTGGGTGACCTTGGGCTAGTCACAGTTCCTCGCAGCTCTCTCAGCCCCACCTACCTCACAGGGTGTTTGTTGTGAGGGGGGAAGGGCAAGGAGATTGTCAGCCCCTTTGAGTCTCCTACAGGAGAGAAAGGGGGGATATAAATCCAAACTCTTCTTCTTCACGGCAGAGATTTCTGTGCAGACACGCTTACACTGATGGGGCTGCTGATCCAGCAAGCCCCCCCACTCCTTGCAGGGATTGATGGCTGCGGTTTGCCTAAATAAACAAAAAGAATCGTAGAAGCCTGCACAAAATTGATCTATCGATATTCCATTTAAATGGCTTTTAAAAAGACATCTTTATTCTTGGCTTGGACTGGGGAAGGACCAGAAAGTGGGAGCAGGCAAGCCACATAGCGTACAATGGGGCACTTCTTCATGTTTAAACAAGGAAACGCAAGGAGACCCCACTGCGAAGGCTCGGCAGGTTGAGGAGCGACACAGGAAGCGCTCCGTGCATAATGGGGCCATAGGCTCAGCTGGGATTTGAAGCTCCTCTGAGTACAAATTTCGTCTTCTGTGCAAATTCCAGCCAGGTCACCATGTTAGTTTGTTGGAGCCAAGAAGCAAAAATGGAGTCTCGCTGCCTGACTGCATGTACTTCAATCCATCTGTTTGCCTTTAAGGGGTCAGAAGTCCCCTTTTGGGTTTTTAGTCGCCACAGCGGATCCACCAGTTTATGATCAGATGTAATCCACATAGGGTTTCCAGGTCTTCAACCAAAGACACCATTAAAACAACAAAAGAGCCCTACTGGATCAGACGGTGGCCATCCAGTTGTTCTGGAGAGTCATCAAACAGGGCTTAGAAGCTGAGTCCTTCCCCTAGCACTTCCTGTTCTGACCAGACTTATCTAGCTTGAGCCATCCAGAACAAGGCTGATTGACAGGTACAGGCCTTTAAACCATGGACCTGGCAATGCCATGTTCCACGTCTGCGTTGAGCTTGCTTTAACAGGGTGGCCAGAAGACTGGTCTTAATTATTTTGCCGCTGTTTGTGATTTTGTTATGTGGAAGCTGCTCCAGATACAATTTCTTAGCTCTTACCTGTGAGACCGCCTCTCTCAGAAGGTTTCCCAAAGAACTTATTCATTTTGTTTGTTTATTTCATTGGGCAATTGTACCACCCCTCTCCTTTGAGGTGGTTCCTGGCCCAAAAATTGTCTGGTTATCCTCAACCAAGGCCTTTTCATCTCTGGCCCCGGCCTGGTGGAACGCTCTGTCCAATGAGACCAGTTCCTTGCAGGATCCATTACAGTTCCGCAGGGCCGGTAAGATGGAGCTATTCTAACAGGCCTATGGTTTAGGACTGCAACAGTGTCCATCTAGCTGGCCTCCCCCTCCCCCATTTTCCCCTCCCCTTATTCATCCCCTTTTCCCTCCTTCTGATGTTGCTTGGTGTGATATGGGAGGTATTGCTGTGTTATCTTTCAAGTTTTATCTTGGCACCAAATCATATCAAGTATATTATTATTGATTTTTATTGTGCTGGTACATGTTGTAAGCTGCTCTGAGCCCTTCTGGGGAAGGACAGCCTATAAAACTGATGAACTCAACTCTTGTCTGAGGCCCCTTCCGCACATGCAGAATAATGCACTTTCAATCCACTTTCAATGCACTTTGAAGCTGGATTTTACTGTGCAGAATAGCAAAATCCGCTTTCAAACCACTGTGAAAGTGGATCGAATGTGCGTTATTCTGCATGTGTGGAAGGGGCCTGAGGGATGTTTGCATTCGAACAGTAAATCCTCATTGGTCCTTTGTCTCTGCAGCACTGGACACCTCCAACGTCATGGTCAAGAAGCAAGTGTTTGAACTCCTGGCGGCTCTCTGCATTTACTCAGTGGATGGCCACGCGCTGGCTTTAGATGCTCTGGATCATTACAAGGCAAGCTGAAAGTAATATGTCCAGTGGGTGTCTACAGCTGGTGAATGACCGTGTTATTGCAGGCCATATACAGGCATACAACGTGCTTTGTGTAGTGGTTAAGGCCCCTTCCACACATGCAGAATAATGCACTTTCAATCCACTTTCAATCCAGTTTGAAGAAGAGTAGAAGAAGAGTTTGGATTTATATCCCCCCTTTCTCTCCTGCAGGAGACTCAAAGGGGCTTACAATCTCCTTGCCCTTCCCCCCTCACAACAAACACCCTATGAGGTGGGTGGGGCTGAGAGCTCCGAGAAGCTGTGACTAGCCCAAGGTCACCCAGCTGGCGTGTGTGGGAGTGTACAGGCTAATCTGAATTCCCCAGATAAGCCTCCACAGCTCAGGCGGCAGAGCTGGGAATCAAACCCGGTTCCTCCAGATCAGAGTGCACCTGCTCTTAGCCCTTCTCTTACCCACTACGCCAAGGGTCATTCTGAGTTGGCTGCAACTTGATGGCACACTTTGCGTACATTGCAACCCTAAAAGAGTTAAAGAGGTGTGGTTTCCCGTGATATAAACACTATATGGAGTTTCTAAGAACCAATTAAAAGAGTAGAACCTTATATATGCCTTTTGGCCTCTTTTGGTGGATTTTAGGAGCACACACACACACACACCGGAAATATGGAGCTCCAGTTACTTCTAGCACTTGATGAGCTCCATAAGATGTTGTTTTTCTAATTTTCATCCTTGACTTGATGGAACCATTTGTGATTTGACTTTCCCGTGATCTCTTTTCTTCCATATTGGCAGACGGTGAAAACTCAGCAGTACCGGTTCAGCGTGATCATGAACGAGCTCTTAGCGACCGACAACGTGCCCTACATGATAACGCTCCTAAGTGCTATCAACGCAATCATCCTGGGAACTGAGGAACTACAGATCAGGATGCAGCTCCGGAACGAGTTCATAGGTAATGGAAACCAGGTTGCTTCCACATGGCTTTTGCTGCTGCCCCAAATGTCGAAGTGTTCTCAGCAGTTACAGCATTCCCATGGCCGATTTGTCCATACTTTCCCTGCACTGTTCCCCAGCAGCTGCTATTTCCCTTCCAACACCATGCTACTGGAAGCCATTGTTATCATGCTACTCCAGTAATTCACAACTAGCTTGCAAACTATTGCTATTGCACAATGATGTGGATGCAATCAATATTTCCTTGACTGCATCCATTCATGTGTGGATGCAGTCAAGGAAATATTGGTGTGGATCCTATGGCATATTCCCTTTGTGCTTCTCTCTGACCACCCAGGGGCTTTCCTGCATTGCGGGATAATCCAGTTGCAAACTATTGCTATTTCACAATGATGTGAAATAGAAACTTGCATGGATGCAGTCAAGGGAATATTGGTGTGGGTTCTATGACATATTCCCTTTGTGCTTCTCTCTGACCACCCAAGGGCTTTCCAGCATTGCGGGATAATCCAGTTGCAAACTATTGCTATTTCACAATGATGTGAAATAGACACTCGCATGGATGCAGTCAAGGAAATATTGGTGTGGCTCCTATGGCATATTCCCTTTGTGCTTCTCTCTGACCATCCAGGGGCTTTCCACCATCCAGGGGCTTTCCTAAATTCCAGCTCTTTCTTCCTCAGCCACAAACAGTTGCATGTGTGTAGACACTCTCTGAAAAATATTGATCTTGCACTTGCAGAAGTTCAGCAGCAAAGCAAGCAAGCAAGGGCAGCAACAGAGGAAAGACTCTGCAGCAGCCAGAGAGAGGAATGATTTCGTAGGATCCAAGCCACAAAATGTGCCGTAAACGCAAAGCTTTTCCAGAAAAAATGGAAGATTTAAATAGCACAGAACATTGATTCGTTTTTCTTGTTTTGTTCCTTCTAGGTCTGCAGTTGTTGGATATTTTGACCAAGCTGCGGTAAGGGATTTTATTACCTGTCTGAGATTTATTTTACATTAGAATCCAGCAGCAGATGGAATTTGGAGAGCCTTTCTCCTGCACATCTTTGAGCCAAACATTATGGCTTTGTGACTTCCTGTCTCCTTCCACTCTGCTTGATACTGTGATGTATCACTAATCTGAGTCTGTTGTCAAAGGTGGAGAATAAATCTTATTAATAAAAGAAATATAAATATGTACCGAGGCAGCCACAGTAGAAAACAGGAGGAATAGTTTGGAACCGCAGTAACATGTGCTACAGAGAGACATAGGCCCTTTCCGCACATGCAGAATAATGCGCTTTCAATCCACTTAGAAGCTGGATTTTACTGTGCGAAATAGCAAAAACCACTCACAAGCAGTTGTGATAGTGGACTGAACGTGCATTATTCTGCATGTGCAGAAGGGGCCATAGTTGATATTTCCAGTTCACATTCGGGGGCTAACTCATCAGCCTATTCAGGTTCAAGAAGGAATCTTCCACCAAGTCGGAGTGGGTAGTAATTGTGTCAGGGGTGATACAGGGATTCATTTTATTTTTATCTTCTGTGGGTTGGAATCCAAATATTCCAAAATGCCAAATTTATTTTCTACCACTGTAAGACCTTGGATGTTGCTTTCTAAAAAAAAAAATGAAGTCTGTCTCCGTTCTATGCACCTGTTACCATATTCAGCGTGGGTATCTTCACAGTGGCCGCCGCTCAGTTTGCAATGTCAGACAAATGTTATACGTATGCGTGGGTCTGGAACTGGGAAGACTTGAGCTCACCAGCCGGTCACTTCCCTTGTAATTTAATATTTGTTTTACGGATTTGTTATAATGGAAAAATCTATCCAGCCTCATACATTGACCTTTAAGGGTTTTAAAGAATTAAGCTAGAAAGCAGTTTCATTAAAGATGGAGTTGGCCAACTTTGTCTGCCCATGTTGGGTCTAAAATTGTGCTGGAAATCCTGCAGATGACATTCAGTGAATCTTTGGCCCCTTCCACACATGCAGAATAATGCACTTTCAATCCACTTTCACAATAGTTTGCAAGTGGATTTTGCTATTCCACACAGCTGCAAAGTGCACTGAAAGTGGATTGAAAGTGCATTATCCTGCATGTGCGGAAGGGGCTTTTGTGGATTATTTCCAAATCACAGGACTTGGAGGGCCTGAGAAAGAATTACGGTGACTCTCTGGTGACAAACAAGTCGGATCCAGTTTGTTGGTTCTGTGGGTACAAGAACTTCTGCCCTCAGAACACAACATCCTCAGTTCACCTCCCCCATGCCAGGCCAAAAAGCCCCTTGAAATCTTGTTCCCAGGAACCTCCTCACCTCAGGATCAGGATTTTGGAGATTATTATGGGCTGCTGGAGGAGGGAGGAGCCCTGGAAGTCATGGTCTATGGGCAGAAATCCATGCATCTACAAAACGGCTGAGCTGGATGCAACTCTATTACTGAAGTCAGTTGGACTCAAAGTATTATGTGAAAATATAACCCTCGAATTCTACGTGTTGGCTACAATTACAACCAGCACACTATACCTAGGCTGCAACAATATACAAGGTAAACATTCATCCAAGCAATGAGTGTATATTTATTAAACAAACAGCATGCAAAGTGAAAACAGCAGATCTACAAAAGACGGAGCATAGCAATCCATGTCCACTAAGGGCACTTTCGCGCATGCAGAATAATGCACTTTCAATCCACTTTCAATGCAGCTGGATTTTACTGTGCAAAATAGCAAAATCCACTTGCAAACAATTGTCAAAGTGTATAGTCAAAGGCTTTCACGGCTGGATTCAACTGGTTCTGGTGGGTTTTCTGGGCTGTGTGGCCTTGGTCTGGTGGATCTTGTTCCTAACGTTTCAACTTCCCTCTGTGATACACCTCTGAAGATGCCAGCCACAGATGCAGGCGAAACGTTAGGAACAAGATCCACCAGACCACGGCTACACAGCCCAGAAAACCCACCAGAATCAATTGTTAAAGTGCATTGAAAGTGTATTATTCTGCACGTGCGAACGTGCCCTAAGAGAACTGTCTATAAGAGGACAGGTCTCAGATACCGATCATACGAACAGCATCCAGAGAGTCCAAACGCATACAAGCTCCCGGTGTACACTTGTTTCATGAATTCCAGTCCGCTTCCTCAGTGTGATATTTCAGGCTTGCCCATAATATTCCAGGATCACTATCTTTGGGATATACATTGTACAAATTAAATGCAATCCTGCAGATGTGTCCCACTAAATCGGGCTAAGCGACAGGTTTGCTCTGTTGTCCTGGGCGTCACCAACAAAAGCTGCCCGTCCTAAATAAGCAAAGACTCACGTTGATTTCTTTTCATGAATGGAGATGAGCGAATGAGCTTATACCTCCTTGTAAGCTGAGACACATGGCTTTTTGTTAGGGCCATTGTTAATATTTCCCTGTGATGGGCTTTGTGCAGAGACATCGAGGACGAGGACTTGCTGATCCAGTGTGAGACCTTTGAGGAGGCCAAGGCTGAAGATGACGAGGAACTGTTAAGGATTTGTGATGGGATTGACATGAGCGATCATCACGCGGTTTTCTCCTCGCTGTTCAACAAAGTGAGTGCGGCCGGCTTATTCTGCCAGTTCAGTTTTCCTCATTAGCAATATCAATTGACAGATCCCATCTAAAAGATACACACACTAAGGGGGGGTGGAGGTTTTCAGAAGTTCTTCAAAGGGGTTGTTGTTATTGTTGTTTTGTTGTGATGATGACAATATTGTTGGGGTGCTGTGTGGTTTCCAGGCTGTAGGGCCGTGTTCTAGCAGCATTCTCTCCTGACGTTTCGCCTGCATCTGTGGCTGGCATCTTCAGAGTGTCTGATAGTAGGAAAGCAAGTGGAGTGTATATACCTGTTGGAGTGTCCAGAGTGGGGGAAAGAACCATTGTCTGTTAACAAGAAAAGGGTGCAATTAGCAAGCTAGATTTCCATGTGTTGAGTGGGATCCACCCATTAGCATGTGAGTAACCTGTTGTTATCATCAATAACAATATTGTGGTTATCGTCATCTTCTTCTGGATTGTTGTTTCAATAGCACACCACTGCTTTACCTTTCAGGTGAGCAGCTTCCCCATCTCTGTCCAGCTGCTGTCCATCCTCCAGAGCCTCTTGCATCTAGAACCTTCCCTTCACTCCAGCACGCTCCTGTGGGAATCCTTAGCGATCCTGGTCAACAGAGCCATCTTGCTTGCCAGTGATGGTAAGTCGCAAGCACGCTGTAACCCATGATGCAGATTCGTAACTTAAAGTGAAAAGCTACAAAATCCAGGGTCTTTTTCTTCCCTGTTTTGTCCCGAACATCTGTTCGTTTCTCAGATCGCAAGGCTTTACATCCGGCATGGCATTATTATATTTTTTTAAAGATTTTCAGAGATAGAGAAAAATACAGGAACGTGTCTTCTCAGAGTAGTATTTCCCTGTAAGAGTTGGGCATATAAACATCCTCATTTCATCTGTGTCCAGAGGCGGAGCTACCAGGGGACAGGGGGCCGGTGGCGTTGCCCTGGAGCGTGCACCTTGGGAGGCGGTAAATCGCCAGCCCTACCCCCCATAACCTTTTAATGTGAAATAGTACAGGCTGGAGAAGCAGCCTCGGCATTCCGCTGTTCAGGTTGAAAACGGCCTGGTGGGAACTACACTTCCCAGGGGACCCAAGGTCTTCTCCTCCATGAATCTGTCTAATCCCCTCAAAATTGGCCTCCATCATGACCCCCTGAAACCATGAGTTCCACAAGTTAATGAGTGAAGGTGCCATAAAGACCCTTCTACATCTGTCCTATGGTGATCATCCAGCTGTTGGACTTTGTGTCCTTCCAGGCATCTATTTGGACTCCGGTTGTATTTCCGACGGTTTGGTGCCACCTGCTTGATTTCCCCCTCTTTCTCCCCTCACAGTCCAAGACAACAGCGTAGAAGAAGTCATGGAGAGACTGTTGTCCATAAAGAAGCACCCGAAGAAATGCAGTTCGGACCCAAAAAAGCAGGCTTCTAGCAAGGTTCTACTCGAGAGCACACAGACCAGCCGGAGACTTGGAGCCGTTTTCCTCAAAGCGACCCAAAACTGTCCTCCGTACCGCAAACCCTTCTTCTCTTTGGTGTCCCGTCTATTCTAGGAGGAGAGCCACCAAATGCCTTGAGAAATGAGCATTGTTCTCATCATCGAGCAGTGTTTGCCGTTTGAAATTCCTGTGCACTGTTTCGGGGAGCAAAGCTGCCTCCCCCTGCTGTGGCTTGTTCCCGCTTCCACTCACTGCCAACCCCAGCTTCTACTCCACTTCCTGGAACAGCCAGCCACATATCTGTATACACCGCACGCGCTGCCACCACCTTTGCCTGGTGCCACAGCGAGTTCACCACCCTCCCTGCTCCTCCTCTGCTTAGTACTCTGGGCAAGTCCCTCCACCGCCACCCCTCTCCCTGATGGATAACTGTGGATTCACTCCACCTCCTCCTCTTACCAATAACTCCTGTCACCTCCACCTCCCCCCCTCTGCCTGGCATGGCAGGCGGATAACCTCCACCTCCCCCTCTGCCGGGAATGCCATCACCCCTACCTCCCGCCTCTGCTTCGGTATGACCGCAATACCACCCACCCCCCTCCACTGCCAGGAATTGCCACCCCCACCTCCCCTCTGCCCTGGCATGGCAGGGATCCCACTCATTCCTGTTTCATGGTAGGAGTCCTACCATCTCTCCCCACTGCCTGGTATGGGAGAGAATGTACCACCACCTCCCCATTTCCCAGCATGGGAGAGGTTCCACCTCACTCCCCTCTGGGTGTAGCTTAACGTGGAAGAGGTGGAGTGCGTGGCCAGGTCAGTTTGATGCTCGGCTAAAGGGTATGCCCGACCCTTCCTACAAGATGGTGAGGACTCCCACCAGCCTCCGGATATTTGAAGAAACTTGAACTGGCAGAGTAGTAGCTCCCCTCAGCAATTACGTGGTAAGAGGTGGGTACTCCTCAGGTTTTTATTTGTTTCATTTGGTGTCCTGCCCTCCCCGGCCAAGGCTGGGCTCAGGGCGGCTAACACAGGTTTGAATTCCATAGTAAAACGCTGTATCAGTAAGTCAATGAATTTAAACCTCGAGTATTGATCTCTTGGCTGGAAAGAGATTGAGGCCTCACACATCAAAGCATACTAAATACATTCAATGCATCATAATTCTCAAATGGCTATTTAGAACGCATTACCCACATATCAGGCCACAGCTTCACTGGCCTGCTCTTTTTAGTTTCCACAATCTAGAGGGAAAGGAGGGAGAGTAATTTGGACCCGAGTAGCTTAAGTAGTGTCAGTCCTGGCAAAAGTTGAGGGGTGATAACGTTTACCTATATCTGAGGGATGGCTGGAGGGAATCTCCTCAGGATTGCATTTAATCTCCCGAGGTGACGAGACCAGCTCACCTAGAGAAATATGCATTGCCACTCTTGGAAGCAGAGAGTGCGGCGAGTGAAATGAAAGCCCAGGAGACAAAATTGTCTCCAGGGCGCCCGGCTCCGCCCGATGCCCCCAGGCTCCACCCTGCCCTTGACCCAGCCCGCCCATGTCACCATGGACGCGGGTAAGGTCAGGATGCCCGCTACTGGAACTCCCCCTACGGCCGGGAGCCCAGTTGGCAGAATGGAGATAGAGGAAGGAGTCCAGGAAGTGTTGTTGTGAGCAGGGGCTGGCAGGAAGTCCTGCTGCCTGCGTCGTTTACATGCCTCGACTGACCCAGTACAGATGATCCAGCGAAAATGACAAGGCAACAGGACTTCCTAGTGCGTGATTTTATTGACCTTTACACTTGACCAGAAGAACAAACCGGGGGCAAAGTGAATCTTATGCTCCACCCTATTTAAGAGAAGTGGACTTTCTATGGCAGTGATTCCTCGCTGAAGTACCCTCCTTCCCTTCCCCTCCTTCCCTCCCAAATTCTCTACCTTCTTCAGGCTCCACCCCCAGAAATCCCATCCGAGGCTATTTTATGGGATATAAAATTGACACCTCCTGAGATCTCACCAACACCCATTTGTTTGTTTTGTTTTCTCCCTGTCAGCCAGCTGCTGGAATGCAGGGAGGAAGAAGCGGCCACCCTCTGAGAGGTTGGAGTATTCTCCTCGTCTCTCCTCCTCCTCCTCCTGCAGGAGGTATGGCGATCCCTGGCAAGTGCCAGCGGTGGCGCAGTGGTTAAGAGGCCAGGTGCCACTCTAATCCTGGAGAACCTGGGTTTGATTCCCCACTTCCTGTCACCACTTGAGCTGTAGAGGAAGTCTTATCTGGGGGAACTAAGATTTCAGCCCTGTACCTCAACTTGCCCAACCATGCCGGCTGGGTACGACCTTGGACTGCAGGTCCACAGCTCTTCGGAGTTCTCTCTAGTCCCACCCACCCTCACAAGGTGTTTGTTGTGGAGGGAGGGGAAAGGGAGATTGTAAGCCCCCTTTGAGACTCCTTACAGGGAAGAAAGGGGGGAAGAATTATATATCCAAACGTTTCTTCCCCTGCGGTATTCTTCCTTCCTGTTTACATCAGATGTTCAGATTGTAAATTCCTCAAGGCAGAGAACTATTATCCGGTACTTCATAAGGCCTTGTGCGCATTGATGTCACTACATAAATAATTCACGGCATCTTTCATATGTTTGAACCGAAAGAGAATAAATGCTGCCATGGTATGTAATGATGTTTATTGTCATGTCAGCTTTTTAGGAATGACCCCTGCCTATTTTACTCCCATCTCTAGTTGCTGCAGTCTGTTCTCGCTTCAGAGGACCACGTTTGTCAAGAAAAATAGCCACTGCAGCTAGCTTTGGTGTATTTTGTCTTGCAGAAGGTCATTCCATGTGGGCTTCGGCAACCAGCAACAGCGAGGAATCGGTTGAGCTGGACTATTCGAGCATCGAACAATTGTTTTGCTTCCCACAAACCAAGCCCAAGGACAAAGCGGCAGCCCCGGTGAAGACAGAACCCAAAGAGGTACCACGAGATTCATTTCATATCCACTCACCCTGCTCGGTCCACCCAATAAAAAAAAAAAGAAAACCCTACTGATCATTTCGAAATGGGGAAAAACTGCTGTTGTGTGGGAGGGGAAAGGTGGGGAGGAGTGAAAATACCTGAAGAAAGCTTAATTCCACAGCGATCTCCTTCACTTTCCCTGCAAAGAGAGAGAGAAAAAAATCATAAGAACAAGCCAGCTGGATCAGACCAGAGTCCATCTAGTCCAGCTCTCTGCTACTCGCAGTGGCCCACCAGGTGCCTTTGGGAGCTCACGTGCAGGATGTAGAGAAAGCAAATTCAGGCCCCTCCCTCCTCTCTCCCCTCCCTCTCCTCTCCTCCTCTCCTGCGGCTGTTGCTCCTGAGCAGGCACCTGGTCTGTTAAAGGCATTTGCAATCTCAGATCAAAGAGGATCAAGATTGGTAGCCATAAAACTCCAACTTCTCCTCCATAAATCTGCCCAAGCCCCTTTGAAAGCTATCCAGGTTAGTTGCCATCACCACCACCTCCTGTGGCAGCATATTCCAAACACCAATCACACGTTGCGTGAAGAAGTGTTTCCTTTTATTAGTCCTAATTCTTCCCCCCAGCATTTTCAGTGTATGCCCCTTGGTTCTAGGTTCTAACAAGTTTCAGAAACCTCAGGGATTCTCTGATCTGAGAACACGGTGAGTTCCAAAAAGGGGAAAACAGGATGTGAGCTGGGTAAGTGGAGCTGTGCTGTTCCCAACCCAAAAGAGGCTACCTGCCCCAGAGCCATACCAGCCTACAGGTAGACGAGGCATTCCCAGGGGTGGAGCTGACCTTAGTCGGCTTCCACTGGGTCCGTTTTGGGTGGTTTGTCTGTTTTGGGCTATGGAGATTCTCCAACAGCTGAGTTTTGTTTGTTTTTTCGCTGCTGTCCCATGCTGCCTAGTTCCCTTCTGTAGGTTGCGCGGCAGTGGCGCCATCCCCAGCTGCCACAGCCCTCTGGATTGGGCTGATTAACATCTTCAAAGTCCTTTGAAGTCACAGAACTTTGAAAGATGTAGCTTTCCTTAGAATTGCCGTTAAGGCTTTAAACAAATAGCTGTGTCCCCCCTCTGTTTGTTATTCTCAGCCATGCCTCAAGGCAGTATTCCGCTTTAAGATGAGCATATATTGAAAAGCCACGGTCGGAAAAGAAAAGTATAACTTATTAAGGTTTTTATTGGTAGTAGTAGTATGTAATTTTTTTTCCACGCACAGATCACATTTCTGGACGCAAAGAAGAGCCTCAATTTGAACATCTTCCTGAAGCAATTTAAGTGGTGAGATTTCTACAATCACACATAAGCTGGCCGGCACATAATTCTCTTGGGTTTATAAGAAGGATCCATCAGCACGAGAGCGCCACGTCTGCTCAGGAGATGTACATTTGTCAAGAGTCTCATTAAAAAGGCTGCTTTTGTCCACTGCCGCATTCACAAAGTCATAGAGTTGGAAGAGACCAAAAGGCCATCAAGTCCAACCCCCTGCAATGCAGGAACACACAACCAAAGCACTCCTGACAGGTGGTCATCCAGCCTCTGTTTAAAAACCTCCAAAGAGCGAGACTCCACTACACTCCAAGGAAGTGTATTCCACTGTCAAACAGCCCTGACAGTCAGGAAGTTCCTCTCTGTAATGCTTTAGATCAGGGGGGTCTTCAGGCATTATAACCCTCCAGATGTTCATGGACTACAATTCCCACATCAGCCCCTGGCAGCATGACCAAGTAACTGATGGGAGTTGTAGCCCATGAGCTATCTGAAGAAACCAGCGATCCCTGTGGAATGGAATCTCTTTTCCTGCACCTTGAACCCATTACTCCTTGTCCTAGTCTCTGGAGCAGCAGAAAACAAGCTTGCTCCCTCTTCAACATGACATCCCTTCAAGTATCTAAACACGGCTATCATGTCACCTCTTAGAACATTTGTCCCCTAGAATTCCCCCCCTCCCTTTTTCCCCGAAGAAAATGTCAACAGAGTTGTTTGAGCTCTAGGTACCCCAAGGCCGCGAGAGACAGATATACAGCCACTTGGCTCGTAACCTCCACGGAGCACCAGGCTCATCCTATTTACTCCTTGAAGCAACTTGTCAGGGTCAGCCTAGTTATCTACATAGATAACTAGCAATAAAGATCCAAGAGGAGAAAGATCCATTATATACGCAGACAGATCACATCTATCTTGTCACAATTACCCCAAAGTGAAAGTAACCCTTTTGTCATTCCAAATACCTTCCTTATCAGCCCCATCTGCTGTAAAGCCAAGGTATTGCAGGAAGCATCTCAGTGTCCAGCTGCTGTCCCTGACATTCCACCACGATTAGGGCCCCTCCCACCTAGTCTGTTAGGGTATGCTTTGTGAAAGGGTTTGATAAGCCTAGGGGCTCGGACTTTGTCAGCACCCACCCATTTGTTAAATGGGTGCAATAATTAGTCCAGGCCACCAAATATTGTAGATGGCCCCTATACAACTGAGAGTCCAGTACTGGGCGCATATCTTCTCCAATTGTCAGACTTCAGTCCAAAATAAAGAAACTATAGATCAGTGTTTCCCAACCTTTTCGAGGTCAGGGTACCCTTGACCTCGCTCTTCATATCTCACGGTACCCCTGCCACCACCCTCCAACTTCCCCTCCCATTGCCCCTGCTTGCCACACACCCCACCTTCCCCTCCCAGGGTGAAGGGAAGCACTGTGGGTGGTGGTGGCTGCTGACCTTGTGGCAGGCCCTGCCCCATGGGCCAGCTCCATGTGCTTGCTGGCGCCGGTGGGAAACACCACAAAAATGAGGGGGGGGGGGCGGTAGTGTTGCCGCGGTACCCCTGGGACATGCTCACGGCACCCCAGTGTACCAGGGAACCAGGGATTGGTTGAGAATGGCTGCTGTAGATGGTTAGCTATAGTCTTTATTGGGAATACTAAAGATCAGGGACAGTAACTGACGATTCTGAAGATCACAAGCAAATCTTGGGCTTAAATTCCTCCCCCGCCCCGCATCCTTCCGCGCTGTCAAACCTAGGGCCATCCTGACACCAATCCGCATGGGAGGGGCTGGCGTAAACTTTGATGGCTTCTAATCTGCAGTCTTGTCTTGTCTGTAGCAAAAATGAGGAGGTGGTTGACATGATCCGGAAAGGGGACAGGACGAAGTTTGACGTGGAGGTTCTCAAGCAGCTGCTGAAACTGCTCCCGGAAAAGCATGAAGTACGGCATTTTCGTTGGCTCGTTCCGGCCCCTCCATTCTGTTCTTGTTTGTGTTCCAAACAGAGATGCTGCGACTGGGCTTTAACGCTACTTCTGTTCCGTTGTTAGATAGAAAACCTGAAATCCTTCAAAGAAGAAAAGGAGAAATTAGCGAATGCCGATCAGTTCTATCTCCTCCTCCTCGGGGTTCCCAGGTAAAGGCGTCCTCGTATGCTCCATTTTCGTTTTTAAGAGGCTATTTGGGTTCAAGCCGCACACGGTGCTTTGAAATGCCCAATCCAGATGGGGGGGAATGCACTTTAGCAGTGGCAGAGGGGTATGCTGACACGTTTGCCCTCTCCACCAGCTGTCCCTGGCGTGGTTAAGAGCAGGTGCATTCTGATCTGGAGGAACCGGGTTTGATTCCCCGCTCTGCCGCTTGAGCTGTGGAGGCTTATCTGGGGAATTCAGATTAGCCTGTGCACTCCCACACATGCCAGCTGGGTGACCTTGGGCTAGTCACAGTTCTTGTGAGTTCTCTCAGCCCCACCTACCTCACAGGGTGTTTGTTGTGAGGGGGGAAGGGCAAGGAGATTGTAAGCCCCTTTGAGTCTCCTACAGGAGAGAAAAGGGGGGATATAAATCCAAACTCCTCCTCCTCCTCCTCCTCCTCCTCCTCCTCTTCTTCTTCTTCTTCTTCTTCTTCTTCTTCTTCTTCTTCTTCTTCTCCTTCTTCTTCTCCTTCTTCTTCTCCTTCTTCTTCTTCTTCTTCTTCTTCTTCTTCTTCTTCTTCTTCTTCTTCTTCTTCTTCTTCTTCTTCTTCTTCTTCTTCTTCTATAGTGGCAAAAACTGTGGAGCTGCATTGGTGACCCAATCGGTTGCCAGCATAGTGTGGGGGTGGGAGCGAGCTGGGGCATTTCTGGGGGTGGAGCCACCCCAAGTCCATTAAGTCCTGTAGAGGGCTTTCTGGTGGCGGGGGGGGGGGGGGGTCAACTTTTTCTTCCACCCTGCACTACCAGAAAGCCCTCTGGAGGCAGCAGGTCAGCGGTACAACAGCCCTGTCACCAGCCCCCCCCCCCCCCCATGGATCTGGATTGGGCTGCAAATTGTGATCTCATGGGCATTGTCCAGCTCTCACAAATGCTTTTCTTTTTTTTCTTTTTGAAATGGGAAATATCAGGGCTGAGCTCTGCCCAGGTGACACACCTGAAGGTTTTGGAGTCACATGAGCTGGTCTATGTCATTGTGTTATGTCCCTCCTGGGTTGTCCAACCGTGAAGGTCTTATTGGATTTATTGTCGAAGGCTTTCACAGCCGGAATCACTTGGGTGCTGTGTGGTTTCCGGGCTGTATGGCCGTGTTCTAGCAGCATTCTCTCCTGATGTTTCGCCTGCATCTGTGGCTGGCATCTTCAGAGGATCTGATAGTAGGAATGGAAAGCAGTCTTATTGGATTGTAGTACGGCACCAAAAAGTATTTTAATCCCTGGGGATTTATTGTTTATGTGGAAGTTGCATATTTTTGTATTTATATTGCATTCGTCCTGACTGTCCCAGGAAGGGAAAGGGCAGGATATAAATCCAGTAAATAAATAAACAGCACTGTTCTGCTGTGTGTGCTGGTGGAAAGGGCTATCCAGTCAAACCAACTTTCAGCAACCCCGTAACATTTTCAGGGCAAGATATGTTCAGAGGTGTTTTGTTATTCTCAATTACCGATGAGCTCTGCTTTCAGCCTTGGCTGAACGGTGTCAGAGCAATTGTATGTTCACTTCACGATCAGACTTTAATCTCCAGTTCATTATTTAACTTCTAGAAACTCCAGCTTGTGTGTGGTGCTTATGGTTAAACTACACGGTTGGAGCACGTCTGAAGCAGTATCATTTGCCATTTCGGTTTGGCCAAAGTCCTCCATGCTGCACAAATTGATATGAAGCAGCTATCTGATAGAGCATTTACCTGCATTCTCTTAAATCTGTCTCATGGCGTTTGTCCCAATTCTTCCTCCTAGCTACCAACTGCGGATTGAGTGTATGCTGATGTGCGAGGAGACTGCAGTTGTACTGGAGATGCTACAACCCAAAGCTGAAACCGTCAGCTTCCAGCCCAGAAGGTATTTTAAGATCTGTGTGTGCTCAGACGATGTGTGTTCACCCTGCGTGAAATGTAAGCCTGGTTATGTCATCCGTGTGTTTCACGTCTCTACATTTGGCTAAACTCATCCGTATAGCCCCAGAATTAAAAAAGAAACCTCTGTTGATCCCCTTCCGCACATTCAGAATAATGCACTTTCAATCCACTTTCAATGCACTTGGCAGCTGGATTTTACTGTGCGGAATACCAAAATCCTTGAAGCCTTTTTTTTTACCCATTCTAGGCAATCTTTTTCTTCCACCGTAACACCACTTTGAAAAGATTCTGTTTTCACTTAGGGAATGTCAATTGAACCTTGCTGTCATCTTGTGGACTTTGTCGCACAAATGTTACAACCAGACGGGTGTTTGTTGTGGGTCATAAAAAGTTTTAAAAGTTTTAGATCCTCTGAAGATGCCAGCCACAGATGCAGGCGAAACGTCAGGAAAGAATGCTGCTAGAACACGGCCATACAGCCCGGAAACCACACAGCACCCAAGTGATTCCAGCCATGAAAGCCTTCGACAATACAGTTTTAAGAGAGCTAACATCTTCTTAGCAGCAGTGGCATAGGAGGTTAAGAGCACGTGTATCTAATGTGGAGGAACCGGGTTTGATTCCCAGCTCTGCCACCTGAGCTGTGGAGGCTTATCTGGGGAATTCAGATTAGCCTGTGCACTCCCACACACGCCAGCTGGGTGACCTTGGGCTAGTCACAGTTTCTCAGAGCTCTCTCAGCCCCACCTACCTCACAGGGTGTTTGTTGTGAGGGGGGAAGGGCAAGGAGATTGTAAGCCTCTTTGAGTCTCCTGTAGGAGAGAAAGGGGGGATATAAATCCAAACTCTTCTTCTTCTCTTCTTAAGGCCATGCTATGTGTTGACTGCACACGTGACTGCCACTGAAAAGGGCAGCCTCGGGTCTTCTTTTCCCCTCCATAATGTTTAGGTAGAATTTACCACATCCTGTTGTCAGGATCTCCCTGCCCCTTCTCCATGTCATAGATGGGATAGGTGGGAAACAGAACATTACAGATAGGAGATAGGTCAGGTTCTACCAGACAGATGTAGAGGGGAGAGAAGGGCGCTAGACACGTGACTGCTGTTTTTGGCAGAAGCCCTGTGCTTATTATAATGTTTAGTACGAGTCTTAGTTCTACAGGATTCTATGTATTCCACTGTTTCTATGGGGTTCAGCATTTGTAGTGGTGAATTTGGAGGCAGCATGGTGTAGTGCTTAAGTGTCAGACTAGGATCTGGAAAACCCAGGCTCAAATCCCCACTCTGCTGTGGAAACCTTCTGGGTGACCTTGGATGAGTCACAAACCCCTTCCGCACATGCAGAATAATCCACTTTCAATGCACTTTGCAGCTGGATTTTACTGTGCGGTATAGCAAACTTGCAAACAATGGTGAAAGTGGATTGAAAGTGCATTATTCTGCATGTGCGGAAGGGGCCACAGTCTCTCAGGCTCAACCTTGGTATGTATTTGGATGGGAGACCTTCAAGGAATGCCAGGAGCATGATGCAGATGCAGGCGATGGCAAACCACCTCTTGTCTTGAAAATCTGATAGGGTTGCCATAAGTCAGCTGTGACCTGACGGCAGGAAAAAAAAAGGAAACTGCAGAATTTTAACACCATGGTCAATGTTGACGACTATGTGCTGCTACCGTGTTTCCCCGAATATAAGACAGTGTCTTATATTAATTTTTGCTCCCAAAGATGCACTATGTCTTATTTTCAGGGGATGTCTTATTTTTCTGTGTTCTGTTCGTCGGGCATGCTTCCAAACAAAAACTTTGCTATGTCTTACTTTCGGGGGATGCCTTATATTTCGCACTTCAGCAAAACCTCTACTATGTCTTATTTTTAGGGGATGTCTTATATTCGGAGAAACAGGGTAGCAGGCTACGTCGAAAATGCACAGGTTGCATCTGTGTAAAGTATTTTATTCTGTTTGTTTTTTGTTTTAGATCTGCTCCAAAGTCACCGGTTGCCAGTTTTCTGCCAACTGATCCTCAAAGTTGGAAACTTTTTGAACTATGTAAGGAATTATTTTTTGCTTTTTGCAGTCTAACTTTGTGTGAGCCTTCCGTAGCCTTCCACATACCTACGTGAAAATATCATAAGTTACTTCCATGACTGGTTTGGTTGTTCACACTTCTTTCTGGTTTGGTTTGGTTTCTTTCCTTAGGGAAGTCACACAGGAGACGCTGACGGCTTTAAAATTGGCACCTTGCTCAAGTTAACCGAAACCAAAGCAAACCAAACCCGGATTACTCTACTTCACCACATTTTAGAGGTATTTTCTGTTGTTTCTAAATGCAAAATTCAGCATGCATATTTCACCTAACTTCAGAGTTTTTTCCCCATGTGTTTCCAGGTATAATGTTGGATAAAAGTTCAATGCAGCATGTCCTAATGTTAATTTCCAATTATTTTAATATAGTTTACTGTTTAAATATCTCCATAATTATTTTAAAATATCTCCAATTATTTTTAAATACCGTGTTTCCCCTAAAATAAGACAGTGTCTTATATTAATTTTTGCTCCCAAAGATGTGCTATGTCTTATTTTCAGGGGATGTCTTATTTTTCAGAGTTCTGTTTGTCGGACATGCTTCCAAACAAAAACTTTGCTATGTCTTACTTTTGGGGGATGCCTTTTATTTCACACTTTAGCAAAACCTCTACTACGTCTTATTTTCCGGGGATATCTTATATTCGGGGAAACAGGGTAGTTTACTGCTTAAATATCTCCTATTTCTACCTGAGAAATTTGACTGAAGGCTCGAAAGGTAGAAACATTTATACCTTGCTTTTTCCCCAACTGTTCACTGTGACAAATAAGCTCTGTTTTGGTGATTTGATTGTATAAATCTCTGCCATGCACAAAACTCCATTAGCTTCTTTTTGTTCCTAAACTGGATTAATTGTACAATCCTAACCAGAGATAACTTCTTCTATGTTCACTGAAGCTCTTTCATTTGGCTTCACTGAGGCCCCTTCCGCACATGCAGAGTAATGCTCTTTCAATCCACACTCACAACTGTTTGCAAGTGCATTTTGCTATTCCGCACAGTAAAATCCAGTTGCAAAGTGCATTGAAAGTGCATTATTCTGCATGTGCGGAAGGGGCCTTAGACTTTCCTCTTTCTAAGGGTTTTTTAGTAGGATCTCATCAAGGTTTGTATTCTCCTCTTTCTTTCCTAGTAGGGATTCCCTCTTGTTGGCTATCAGCACCTCAGGCACAGGCAGGAGCAAATGGAGGCAGGAACTAGAGTTGCCCGCTCCTAGATTTTAAAGATAGAACCTGGAGAGTGGAGGGACATCAGCACAGCATAATGCCATAGAGTCCAGTCACCAAATCTGCCATTTTCTTCAGGGGAAACTGGTGTCTAGAAGTCAATTGTAATTCCAGGAGCTCTCCAGGCCCCACCTGGTGGTTGGCAACCATAGCATGCCAGTATTGTGCCAGTGTGCTTACACCACCTGTAGCAAAAACCAGAAGGGACTTAGGGGATTCCCTCACATTTTGCAAAACTCTGTGGTAAAACCATAGAGTTTTTGCAAAATCCTAGAGCATCCCTTGTGTCATTTCCAGTTGTTACTGGAAGTGACATAAGTGTCACACCAGGCCCTGACCCCCCCTCCCCAACTCCTCCCACGAGGTTGACCCTGAAATCTGGCCATCTTATTTTCTAGCAGTACCAACTAAATTGCTCTCTGATCGTGTGATCTAGAAGAAGAGTTGGGTTTTTTCTACTGTTAAAGGGTCTCAAAGCAGTCTGCCTTCCCCTCCCCACAAGAGACACCTTGTGAGGTTGGTGGGGCCGAGCAAGTTCTGAGAGAACGGTGACTGGCCCAAGGTCAGCCAGCTGGCTTCATGAGGAGTAGCAGGGAAACAGACACAATTCACCTGATAAGAGTCTGCTGCTCATGTGGAGGAGTGGGGAATCAAACCCATTTCTCCAGATTGGAGTCTGCAGCTCATAACCAGTACACCATGCTGACTGTCTACCCAGACACTACTACCAGACAGTGAGATCAAGGGGACTAAGAGGAATCTTCCTTTATCATTATGTACTATCTGGTATGCAAACCAGAATAATCGTTCTCTAACCCAATATCCCCCACTTTCTTGTTTCCCCCCAGGAAGTAGAAAAATCTCACACAGACTTGCTGCAGCTTCCCAAAGATCTTGAATGCGTTTCAAAAGCCGCTGGGTAAGAATGTATCACGTGCACTGGAAAGTCTACTTATTACTCTTTCTTCTACATCCCTAACCCCAGCACCAGAGCAGGGATTGAACCTGGAACTGGGTGTCATCCCCAAACCTCAGCATAATGTATTTAGAACGAGAGTAGACCTGTTTAAATTAACTTGTAACATCAGGCTTAAGAATGATTATGGAATGATGGGGGATGTTAGACAAGGAAGCAGATTTAGACCCAAGTCAACGTTCATACCTGGAGTGGATATCCCTGCCCTTACAGCCTTTACAAACTCAGTCACTAAGGAGATTCAGGCATGAGAAACATCTGCACTTTCACAACTGTTTGCAAGTGGATTTTGCTATTCCGCACAGCTTCAAAGAGCATTGAAAGCAGTTTGAAAGTGCATTATTCTGAATGTGCAGCTCATAACCAGTACACCATGCTGACTGTCTACCCAGACACTACTACCAGACAGTAAGATCAAGGGGACTAAGAGGAATCTTCCTTTATCATTATGTACTATCTAATATGCAAACCAGGAAGGAAACACAAGAATAACTTCTCAAAGGAACAATGTCATAAAAAAATAGACATAGGTTCATGTTATATTGAGTTTGTTGACCTTTACTGAAAGAATTTGTAAAATGCAGGCTGCCGTTCAACCAGTTAAGCCACTAGGTGCCAATTTTTGGTGATTGCTTTCAGGTGCACCTACTTCAATTTGAATTAATAGGATCATAGAATCATACAGTTGGAAAAGACCACAAGGGCCATCAAGTCCAACCCGCTGCCATGCAGGAACACACAACCAAAGCACTCCCAACAGATGGCCATCCAGCCTCTCTTTAAAAACCTCCAAAGAAGGAGACTCCACCACTCTCCGAGGCAGTGAATTCCACTGTCGAACAGCCCTGACATTCAGAAAGTTCTTCCTAACGTTTAGGTGGAATCTCTTTTCCCTCACCTTGAATCCATTACTCCGTGTCCTAGTCTCTGAGGCAGCAGAGAACAAGATTGCTTCCTCTTCGACATGACATCCCTTCGGATATTTAAACATAGCTATCATGTCCCCCCTTAACCTTCGCTTCTCCAGACTAAACATCCCCAGCTCCCTGAGTCTCTCCTCGTAGGGCATGGATTCCAGTCCTTTTACCATTTTGGTTGCCCTCCTCTGGACCTGTTCTAGCTTGTCAATATCCTTCTTAATATCTTGCTTTCTAGGGCCTGGCTTTGATGCAGACTATTGAAATCTTGGCACAACACGTGCTCATTCCTCCAGATCAGGGATCTTCAAACTATGGCCCTCCAGATGTTCATGGACTAGAATTCCCATCAGCCCCTGCCAGCATTGCCAAATGGTGGAGCTCATGGGAATTGTAGTCTATGAACATCTGGAGGGCCATAGTTTGAAGACCCCTGCTCCAGATCAAGCCTGTTTCTTGCCCAAGACTTCCATGCAGCCTTGACAGGGTCATCCACTTTATACTGAAGAACCTAGGATAACTCTATGAAGTGATAGCTCAATAAAGGCCACATTCTTTATGGACATGGGGAGATGGCTGGTCTCCAAGGGACAAATCCTTGGATTGCTCGTTCCATTGTTCTTGTGTCTACAGATACAGGATAAACAGCTGCTTCAGCAGACATCAAACATAAGCCTCTGGTTTAGTCAAGAACGGTTTTTGCCTCTGAGATTGTCCCCAGGATGAAATTGCCAGCAATGTCAGTCCTGGGAATATCTACTTCTGCTGTTCTCCCCACAAAGCAAAGCGAACTTTGAGAGACTAACAGCGCAATCAGAAGCAGTTATTCCCATTGAAGTGGTGGTCATAACTCTGCTTAAGATAATATTTTAGAGAGAGTTTAATTTGCCTTCAACAGGAGAGAGACCGCTTTTATAGAACCACTGGACTTTCATTTGTTTGGTCTGGTTTTCCTACGATAAAGGGAGAAGGGAGTATGCAAACCCGTGACTTGTTCTTGATTTCTCTTCGGAGCCAGTCCTAAAGGGGGCACCAAATCTAAAGTGATCTCTTTATATTAGTATTTAATATTCCTCATCAACTCTATCTAATTCCTAGTCCAGCACCTAGTGTTAAGTACATTCATCTCATTATTAAAGCCCCCTTCCAAATTCTGTTAAGCAGTTCTGAAACGGAAGGGTGAAGAACTATGTTTTATTTGGGTGACTTTCCCTTTAGTTTTCAACAAAAGCGGGACGAGGATTTAAATCTGAGCTTCTCAACAGAGGATTGGAAATGCATCGAGAGCAATCTTTCTCCCAGATTAATTTCTGTTGAGCAGGAAGAGAACATTGCTTTAAGAGCTGTATTCATACCATCTTATCCCTAATGGGTTGTAATTAATAGATTAAATATCAGTAGATATTTGCTGGAGATTGCAAATTGTACGTGTGCATTTTCTTCCATCAAATTCAGATTTTGTCCTTGCATTCTGTCTGCCTAGTAAATTTCTGTGCCACTCTTGCTCCGTTTCTTTCTGCCATCAGAACAACCTTTTAAAATAGATTAGAATGAGAGACAGTGGCCTTTTTTTGCATTTTCATTTTCCTTACTTCTAAGTTTCTGCTTCTTCAGGGAGAGGGTTCCGTTCCGCATGTGTTTTCCACTAGAGGGAGTAAAACAGATTCCTGCTCCTGAAGAAACAGGAACTTAGGAGCAAAGGAAATGAGAATGTGGAAAAGTTCAGAGTGTCACTAACGTAAGGCTCATTATGTGCGTATCCAGTGTGCTGGGCCTTCAGAGTACAAGTTGCCGTTTACCTATATAATTTTACAGCTCGTTCCTTTTTTTTTCAGAATCAACCTTGATGCAATACGGTCCGAATCCAGTTCCAATTTAAAGAAACTGCGGGAACTCGAGAGAAAGCTGTCGTCGTCGACAGATGAAGTGAAAGCCCTGTATGAAAAGGCCATTCAGGTGGGTATAGCAGCAGTGGTATAGGAGGCTAAGAGCTCGTGTATCTAATCTGGAGGAACCAGGCTTGATTCCCAGCTCTGCTGCCTGAGCTGTGGAGACTTATCTGGGGAATTCAGATTAGCCTGTACACTCCCACACACGCCAGCTGGGTGACCTTGGGCTAGTCACAGCTTCTCGGAGCTCTCTCAGCCCCACCTACCTCACAGGGTGTTTGTTGTGAGGGGGGAAGGGCAAGGAGATTGTAAGCCCCTTTGAGTCTCCTGCAGGAGAGAAAGGGGGGATATAAATCCAAACTCTTCTACTCTTCTTCTATAGGTCAGTAGTTGTCAACCTTCCTAATGCTCGCCAATTCTTTTAATTATTAGTTCCTCATGCTTGTGGCGGGACTCCTAAACCATAAAATTGGTGATATATAAAGTTATAAAAAGACCCGCTTCCGATGGTCTGAAGCGACTTCTATGAAACCGCTCAACCCCCCAGGTTGAGAAACCACCGGTAAGCAGGGCAGACCAAAGCTATTTCACACCATGCATGGAAGCTCTCCCACCAATTTTGTCAACGCGGGCTGGAATGGTGGACAGTGGGGCTTACCTCCTCTATGCCCTGCCACAGCATCAGGTGCGCACCTGAAGCGCTTTTGCTTTCCACAGGGAAAGCCGAGCAAAAGCAGAAGGCGCCCGGCAACTTCCTTGTTGGTACAGGGAAGTTTCCCATGTGCCTCTTCTGCTCCTCGCACGCGACAACTTCCTTGTATGTTGGTATAAGGAACTTTAAACAAACAAACAAACAACAGCAATTGTGTATAACGTAAGAATTGGAAAGCAAAAAACGCATCACACACTTAAACGGAGGTTGCACTTAGCCAATATAATATGTGAAATGATTTCTTTTCAACAGATTTTAGTATAACCATTCATAAGGTATGAGTATATAACATTCAAAAATAAAAAGACCATATCCATGGTTTAACCAACTAAGAATTGGGTTCTATTTACACCCAATAAATATATTTCAATTTTTTATGTAAACCAAAGTTCAATATCCAGTTCATAAATTATATCCACGTTGATAACAACTTATAAAATCAATCAGAGTAAGTCTCTCGAACGCCTCACGCGTTTCCAAAGCGTTTTCGTTGATGTCTTCCTCAGGAGAAGAACAATTTCATTCATTTTCTTTCTCACATTTCTTATATGCCATATAGATTTTCTATAAAATAAAGATGAATAATACTTTCAATATTTTGTTACACACATCATACTATTTGACATTTTTAACATTTTTTGGATATTTATAAACATTTTAAACATTTTTACATTTTAAACATTTTACATATTATTCATTTTTAATATTTTTGAACATTTTTAAACATTTTTGAACATTTTTGAACATTATATAAGGTATAAGGAACTTTATATAAGGTATAAGGAACTTTGCCACGCCAAGTTTCAGTTGCCAGCGCGCAGTAATTGGCCTCTGCATAATCTGCCATATTGAGGTGTTGCTTTTCTTGTTAAAAAAAATGACTCTGTGTCTTTCAGGATAGTGTAAGCGCTAACCAGAAATTGGAGGAGGAGTTTGAAACGATTGAAAGAATGAAGGTGGAGCTCGCCAGCTACCTCTGTGAGGACCCAAATAAGTTGTCTTTGGAAGATGTCTTTGGCACCATGAAGACCTTCCGGGACCTCTTCATCAAATCGCTGAAGGTCTGATTCTGAGAATGTTCAGTAGTGTGATCCAAATAATCAGAAGGCTGAGTTCTCTGGCCTGGTGAGCAGTTGCTGGAGACCGAAGAGGCAAAATCCTGAATGGAAGAAACAGACTTTATTGCTTAAGGTTGTGAAGGAGCTTTACCTGAGACCCTATTACCTGTCTAATACGTTTTGCCTGCATCTGTGGCTGGCATCTTCAGAGGTGTGTCACAGAGAAAAGTCTGTTTCACGCTTTAGTGTGGTATATTGTTTAGTGTGGTATATTGTCCATGTCCCAGGGTGGGGAACCAATCATTAAGGCCGTTTCCGCACCTGGAGTTGCTCCCCCTCCCCCAGGGCGGCGTCAGGCTGCCCTAAACAACAACCCTTTAAAGGGTTGTTTTCGATTAGCCGCAGCCCCGGGCTACGTGCTTAACAGCACCACCGGAACACGCTTCGTCTCCCCTTCCCCGTCCCACTGACGGTCCCCGCCGTCGCCTGTTGGTCGGGTCGAAGCCCTCGCCACGATGTCCTCCACCCCTGGAGGTCGGAGGGCAGCAGGCCGACGACGGGGACAAGGTCAGTGGGACGGGAAGATACGCTCCATATGAGCTCGTCGTGGCCTCTGCTGGAACAGTCGCTACCCACGCCGGCAGAATTTTGCCGGGCGGAGTACAGGGAGGCCGTATGAAACGCCTAAGTGTTTGGGTGGAACTTGCTATGCAAAGGTATGGTTGAGTGCATTGTATTGCAGGTGGGGTTATCAGTCCATTTTTTAAGTACTGGAAGCCACGCTTTGCTAATTTTTAAAGTCTCTTCTTTCTTATTGAAGTTGTCCTGGTGTTTGTGAATTTCAATGGCCTCCCTGTGCAGTCTGACATAGTAAGCGTTTGAATTGTCCAGAATTTCAGTGTTCTCAAATAAAATGTTATGTCCAGTTTTGTTTAACACGTGTTCTGCAACTGCAGATTTTTCAGCATGGTTAAGCCGACAGCGTCTTTCGTGTTCCTTAACACGGGTCTGAATGCTGCGTTTTGTGGTTCCTATGCACTCAACCGCAATGCACTCAACCACAGCTTTGCATAGCAAGTTCCACCCAGATTCTTAATGATTGGTTCCCCACCCTGGGACATGGACAATATACCACACTAAACTTTCCCTTCTCACTTAGACACAGCATGAAACAGGCTTTTCTCTGTGATACACCGCTGAAGATGCCAGCCACAGATGCAAGCGAAACGTTAGGAACAAGATCCACCAGACCACGGCCACACAGCCCAGAAAACCCACCAGAACCAATTGAATTCGACCGTGAAAGCCTTCGACAATACATTAATCCAAAAATTATTAAAATGATTAAAACCAGAACTAAAATACATGCAAAAACATAAAAACGACAATTGAAACAGTGGTCAGGAAGAAGGGAGAAAACAGCCAACCTGCTGATGGAAGATGGGAATAAGAAGAGGACGAATCAATCTCTTTGGGTAGAGAGTTCCAGAGTTTTGGTGCTGTGGCCAAGAAGACTGGTATATGTGGGAATATATGTGGGTGTATATGGCTAATTGCCTGATGTATATGGGTGTATATGGCTAATTTGGCTGGGGCCAAATGGGAAAACTGCAAATGGATCTGAGCTCCTTGAAGGAAGGGAGGGAATGAAATGCACTAGATAATTACTGTTGCTATTTCAAATATCCATCTCTTGCCTTATCCCTGAAATGCTGTCGAAGGGGCCTGCTACATCATTAAAACAGCGCAGATAATTACAAACCTATAACATAAAAAATGCTAAAATCCAGCTAAAACAGAATATCTGCTAATATACCAAGGCACAACCAAGTGTCAGAGGCGTAGCTCCTAGGGGGCAGGGGTGTGTGCGATGCACCGGGCGCATACTCCTGTGGGGGTGTGGTGAGGGTGGGGCAGAGGACGCACCAGTGCACCGGGTGCTTTTCCCCCCTGCTACGCCTCTGCCAACTGTTGTACATCATCCTTTCCCAACTGCAGGAAAACAAGGACCGAAAAGAACAAGCCGTGAAAGCCGAGAAAAGGAAGAAGCAGCTGGCGGAGGAAGAGGCGAAGAGGCAGAAAGGCGAAAACGGGAAGATCAGTGAGTATCCGAAAGGTTAATTCGAGCTAACAAATGTTAGTTGTTGTTGTTACCAATGCAATTTCCTATTTGCCCTGGTGTCTTGGAACCTTTTAGAAGCACTTGAGTTTATCTTTAGCCCCACGTTTGTGCAAGTCGGATCCAACACCCACAATGCAACATCTTGTCCCCAGATAAATGGCAGAATGCAGCCAAAAGATCTGGCACAAAACTTCATTGCAAGATCCAGCAATGACTTGGAAAAGCGAGGCGATGCACAATCAGAAAGGGAAACTAGGAGAATTATTCAAGTCAGTCTTCCCAGAAGAGCTTGGATCAGTTGCTCCTTTGGACCTTTCCCCTTAGAGAAAGCTGTTACTCAGTGCAATAACCAGGCTGAATGTGAACGGCATCTATATTTTTAATGGCTCAGATTCCCTGGAGCATTTCTGTGAATGAAAGGGAGCAGCAGTGGCGTAGGAGGTTAAGAGCTCGTGTATCTAATCTGGAGGAACCGGGTTTGATTCTCTGCTCTGCCGCCTGAGCTGTGGAGGCTTATCTGGGGAATTCAGATTAGCCTGTATACTCCCACACATGCTAGCTGTGTGACCTTGGGCTAGTCACAGCTTCTAGGACAGTGGTGGCGAACCTATGGCACGGGTCCCAGAGGTGGCACTCAGAGCCCTCTCTGTGGGCACGTGTGCACAGAGCCCGTCGTGTGATAATAGTGCAATTATTCCAGGGAGATTATTAGCATTAAACCTCAGACCTAGTTTTGGGGAAGCAGTGTAGGTAACCCTGTTAAGTGCTGTTAAACCCTACTGATTTTCATGAGAAGAACTAAAGCGTGATCCTTTACCTGGGAGCAAGCTCGGTTGCTGGCAATGGGGCTTGCTTCTGAGTAAACCCTCCTAGGGTCATGACTCACCCATTCGAAGTGTTGCACAGTTGCTTCAAAGCAAAGCCACTGACTACTACCAAGCTTACTCCCGAGTAACACGCACCTTTAGCCAACTGTTTTTCCTATACTAAAACCTCAGCATTCAGGTTAAATTGCCGGGTTGGCACTTTGCGATAAATAAGTGGGTTTTGGGTTGCAGTTTGGGCACTTGGTCTCGAAAAGGTTTGCCATCGCTGTTCTAGGAGCTCTCTCAGCCCCACCTACCTCACAGGGTGTTTGTTGTTAGGGGGGAAGGGCAAGGAGTCTGCAAACCCCTTTGAGTCTCCTGCAGGAGAGAAAGGGGGGATATAAATCCAAACTCTTCTTCTTCTTCTTCTTCTTCTTCTTCTTCTTCTTCTTCTTCTTCTTCTTCAATCGGTAAAAAGTAAAAGTAGTATCCTACGCAAGCATTGGGTCAATCTTGACCCATGGAATGATGTTACATCATGACATTTACTAGGCAGACTATGTTTATGATGTGGTTTGCCATTGCCTTGCCCAGTCATCTATATTTTACCCCCAGCAAACTGGGTATTCAGT
This sequence comes from Sphaerodactylus townsendi, assembly GCF_021028975.2. Classification (NCBI taxonomy): domain Eukaryota; kingdom Metazoa; phylum Chordata; class Lepidosauria; order Squamata; family Sphaerodactylidae; genus Sphaerodactylus; species Sphaerodactylus townsendi. Next base: position 166,275,780 of record NC_059426.1, read on the forward strand.
ATACCAACCTTGGAAGGATGAACGACTGAGTCAATCTTGAGCCAGCTATCTGAAACCAACTTCTGTCAGGATCAAACTCAGGTCACAAGCAGAGCCTGGACTGCAGGACTGCAGCTTGCCTTTCTGTGCCACAGGGCTCAACTTTCTCACAGCCATCTCCTTTCAATCCCCAAAAAACCCAAGGAGTGTTCCTGGGAGACGTCTCCTGTCCCCCAGGAGCAGCCAAACAGGCATTTGGGGCTGCAGTGGAAGGGGACAGAAAGAAAGTGTCCTTCTGCTAGGTTTGAGCCAGCGGGCCTAGTGGTTAAGAGCAGGTGCACTTTAATCTGGAGAACCGGGTTTGATTCCCCGCTCTGCCACTTGAGCTGTGGTGGCTTATCTGGTGAACAAGATTACCACTGAGCCGAGTTTGTTTGACCATGGCACTCAGAGCAACACAACAAAGCAGTTGTGTCCCAAGATGGCATCCCACCTAAACCTAATCCTTTCTAGAACAGTGATGTAGGAACTCATACTCCAGGTTTCCCATCAGTTTCTTCCAGCATGGCCACTGGCCATGCTGGAAGGGGCTGATGGGAATCTTTCAGAAGTCCATAACATCTGGAGTGCCAAGGTTCGGCCACCACGTCCTATAAGGAGAAGGGAGAGGTAGTGGGTCCTGATGGATGACCTTGGGCTAGTCACAGTTCTTTGGAGCTCTCTCAGCCCCACCCACCTCACAGGGTGTTTGTTGTGAGGGGGGAGGGAAAGGAGATTGTCGGCCGCTTTGAGTCTCCTTACAGGAGAGAAAGGGGGGGATATAAATCCAAACTCTTCTTCTTCTTCTTCTTCTTCTATGGGTGGAATTTTTTCTGTGAGTAGAAATGCTCTGGTGGGTTGAAGCCAATGTTTGGGATGCTTCCATGTACTCTGCAGGAGTCAAGTAATAATCAGATAGATAGAAATGTATCTACGGGCTATGTGGGTTCTGACAAGTGTGTCTGTCTCTTGACGATCTGACTGTCACATGGGGGATGTGCATGTGTGAATGGGCCATTAGAAGCAGAGTCTCACCCCCAGGCTACCCAAACAACCCTTTGCAGTGGGGGTCATTCCCATCTTGTCACCCTCAAGAGCCCAGTCATCGAATGTATACAAATGATGCTTTCCCCTTGTGGCATTCCCATGTTTCCATCTAGCCAATTAACTAACACTTTCCTCTCTTGCCCGGGACAGTTAAGAAAGGAGTTGTGAAGCAAGAAGAAGTGTGCGTGATCGACGCTTTGCTGGCTGATATCAGGAATGGGTTCCAGCTGCGGAAAACAGCGCGGAACAAGGCAGAGTCAGACACTCCAGCCAAAACTTCGCCCGGCCAGAAAGGGAAAGAGATTGGTAAGCAGAGAAGTCCCATTAGCCTCCATTTCTTGGAATTTCAAAGGCTCCTGTTGTGGAGGCTTTGAATCATATGGAGAAGCTGCACTTAAAGCGGTGGGACACTCCTCATGTGCAAACGGAGACCCCACTGCGGAGCAAAGTGCCTCAGGGTAAGTGCAGGCAAGCCGTGCAGCAAGCAGTGGGACACTCCTCATGTGCAAACGGAGACCCCACTGCGGAGCGAGGTGCCTCAGGGTAAGCGCAGGCAAGCCATGCAGCAAGCAGTGGGACACTCCTTATGTGCAAACGGAGACCCCATTGCGGAGCAAGGTGCCTCAGGGTAAGCACAGGCAATCCGTGCAGCAAGCAGTGGGACACTCCTCGTGCGCAAACGGAGACCCCACTGTGGAGCGAGGTGCCTCAGGGTAAGCGCAGGCAAGCCGTGCAGCAAGCAGTGGGACACTCCTCGTGTGCAAACGGAGACCCCACTGTGGAGCGAGGTGCCTCAGGGTAAGCGCAGGCAAGCCGTGCAGCAAGCAGTGGGACACTCCTCATGTGCAAACGGAGACCCCACTGCAGAGCGAGATGCCTCAGGGTAAGTATGCCACGTAAAATGGGCCTCTGCATATTCCTCTTTACGAGATTGTTGTGAGGGTGAAACAGGAGAAAGGACAACTCTGCACACAGACCTAAGCTTCTTAGAGGAATCGCAGGACTGCAATTAGATGGATAAGAAGAGTCATCCCAACAATGTCTGCTTAAACTTTTTTTTCATGCTTTTGTGTGTCAGTGTGTGTGTGTTTTGTGCCATCAAGCCACTTGACTTACGGCGACCCTATGAATGAATGTCCTCCAAAATGTCCATGTCGTTAACAGGTTTGCTCAGGCTTTGCAAACTGAGGGCAGCGTTAGGTCTTTCTCTTTTTTCATGCAGGAAGCTTTTAATTCAAGGCTGTGTAGTGAGATGGGGTATTGATCATAGTCTGGAATTGTTAGTTTCCCCGTTCAGACAATAACTCTCTTGATGGGTTCAAGGATTTTATTGCAGACATGAGAGAAAACAAAAGACAGTTCTGGTGAAAGGGCGCCAAAACTGTTGATAATATGTTGTAGCAAAACCTTACCCCCACATGTGAACCAAGGCAACAGAAAGAGTCCAGTCTGAGAGCCCGTCCCAGCCGCTGAGCTCCAAGGCCAGAGAAACAAATAAGCAGCACCTGCAAACAGCTCAAGCTAAAGCTCTCCCCAAGAGTCCCCCCTCCCAACAAACAGCATCCTGACAGGAATTAACGATGGCGAAAAAAACGTGGCCACTGAAAACCAGCAGCCCTGTGAAATTATCCTGGATGGATCCGTTTGTCGGATACCATCAAAGCCCCTCTTTTAACTTGGACAAAAACAAAATCAGAAATAATATTATTTTGCCCACCTCTTGGTCAAATGAACTGCCCTCCCTTGCGCCATCTTTTTTGCTCCTGCCTACTATACTTTTTTCCATCAAAAGATGACAGTACGTTTGTACATAAGAACATAAGAACAAACCAGCTGGATCAGACCAGAGTCCATCTAGTCCAGCTCTCTGCTACTCACAGTGGCCTTTGGGAGCTCACCTGCAGGATGTGAAAGCAATGGCCTTCTGCTGCTGCTGCTCCTGAGCACCTGGTCTGCTAAGGCATTTGCAATCTCAGATCAAGGAGGATCAAGATTGGTAGCCAGAGATCGACTTCTCCTCCATAAATCTGTCCAAGCCCCTTTTAAAGCTATCCAAGTTAGTGGCCATCACCCCCTCCTGTGGCAGCATATTCCAAACACCAATCACACGTTGCGTGAAGAAGTGTTTCCTTTTATTAGTCCTAATTCTTCCCCCCAGCATTTTCAATGAATGCCCCCTGGTTCTAGTATTGTGAGAAAGAGAGAAAAATTTCTCTTTGTCAACATTTCCTACCCCATGCATAATTTTATAGACTTCAATTATATCCCCCCTCAGCCGTCTCCTCTCCAAACTAAAGAGTCCCAAACGCTGCAGCCTCTCCTCATAGGGAGAGGCTGTATATTAATCCCCCATTTCCTGGGGTAGCAGAATGTTCTGAGGGGGGTCCTACTGGGTTGGGGTTGCCAACCCCCTGGAGCAGTCTGGAAGCCCCATAGAATTACAGCTGATATTCCAGACTAGAGATCAATTCTCCTGGATCAAACATCTGCTTTGGAGGGTGGATTCTGTGGCATGAGTCTCTGCCCCTCCTACCCTGCTAGGCTCTATCCTCATATGTCCAGGAATTTCCCTACCTGGAGTTGGCAACCCCAATTTGGGTTGATCCTTGTGTACTTTATTCATTTTCAGGCAAAAGCATTCTGCCCACAAAAGACTCCGCGAAACAAGAGGATGGTGGCACCTCTCAAAATAACACCATGGGGCATTTAGAAAAAATGGCTCCTCCCGAAACCGCCTCTCCCAGAGAAGAGCACAAAATCACCTCAGACCTCCTGGCTTCCCACGAATCCTCTACTACTGTTGGAAATGGAGGGTGTTCTCCAACTGAGGCCAGTACTGACAAGAACGCCTTCAATGTCCCGGTGTTGGAGGGAAGCCCTGAACCTAATTGTGGAACCAAGGAGCAAAACCGGAACATTCTCTCTAGCTCCCAAGACCGTGTGGGTTGCAGTGACTTCGCGTTTTCTCAGCCAGGGTCTTTCGTAACGTTCTCCAGTACCGATTCCAGCAGCTCGGCCTGCTTGGCAGAAAAAGCAGGTCCCGTTGGCTCAGGGGAACAAGTCACCATTACTGAGCCGGTTGTCTCTCAAAATGGCTTCAATTCAAAGGACCAACCAAGGAGTCGTATCGGAAGAGAAAATGGCGAGGAGGAAATGCTGGGAAACACAGAAGGTCTGACAGCTCCCGAGGTAACGCAGCTTCCAACCGTGTCACCAGTAGAGGCGCTGAAAGAGAACGAAGACCCTTCTGTAGAGTCCGTGCTGGACACGTCTCAGGAGAGATCCTTCTCGGAAGAGCCAGTGACCGATTCTTCGTGCTCGATGACGGTTCCCTCTTCAGACAAGGATGGCCAAAGAGGTTCCGCCAAGAGAAGGAAGAAGAAGAGGCACAGCAAAAGCCATCCAGGTAAACCATTTTCATTTCAGTCAGTGAACGTCAAAATATTTTAATGGGATGGAGGAAAGGTGATAAGTAGCTTGGGATGGACTTTTCCCCCCTAATTGCATTCTGTTGTGACCAACAGCCCAATTCAGTCTTAAGCAAGATTCAGTGACATTCGCTTTTTTAGTAAATATGCAGGAAAAGTGCAGCCTGAAGCCGTAATCTTGTGCAGACTTACCTTCCTGCTGAGTAAACATGCATAAGATTTGGGCTGCGTGGTTTGTCGAATATGCAGAGATCCCATTAAATGGGATCTTCCAAGGCATAATTAGATTGTTCCCTATAAACAGTTAATAAATGAATAAGAGATGTTAGAAATAAAAACTAAATCAGGCATTTTTTCATTAGCAAGTACATGAATGCAAAACTGGTGAACAAATTAGTATTCCAGAATGCCCAACATTTTAATTTAAAGACAAAAAAGGAACATTGTATAGATTTTTTTTCAGCTGGGATGTTAGGATATCTTTGTCTGCTAGTTACGTGGATTGTGTCCCACAAAAACTTAAATGCATTTGATGAGAAATCATTGAGGGTAGGGTCCGGCCAACTTTAAACAGTCCCATTAATTTCAGTGGAGAACTCCAGTCCGGACTAGATTTCCCCACTAACATTCCAAGTTACTGTTCGTAGTTCCTGGTATTTCAGAGAGCAGATGACCAGCGTGTGTGTAGTGGTTAAGAGCAGGTGGATTCTAATCTGGAGAACCGGGTTTGATTCCCCACTCCTCCACCCGAGTGGCAGAGGCTTATCTGGTGAACCAGATGTGTTTCCGCACTCCTACATTCCTGCTGGGTGACCTTGGGCTAGTCACAGTTCTCTCAGAATTATCTCAGCACCACCTACCTCACAAGGTGTCTGTTGTGGGGAGAGGAAGGGAATGGAGCTTGTAAGCCATCTTGAGTCTCCTTACAGGAGAGAAAGGTGGACTATAAATCCAAACTTTTCTTCTTCTAAAGTGGCGTCAAGTCACAACCAATTTGTAGTGATCTCAGCAAGCGGCTTTCAAGGCAAGTGAGAAGCAGAGGTGGTTTGCCATTGCCTGCCTCAGCAGAGCCTTCGTTGGTGGTCTCCCTTCCCAAAATTAGCCCTGATTAGCTTCTGAAATCTGACAAGATCAGGCTACACCATGCCGCTATCCCTTCCAGTGACCACTATAAACCATGCAGTTTAAGTTAAACAGTGGCTGTTTCTGTGCAGGTCACCTAAAACATTTCTAAAATGTTTTAGATTCCCCCCAAATAATGTGATTTTTGTTCACACTCACGCCTTAAAATGATTCCAAGGTTGCCATTTTCTGGTTTTTCCTGTTTTTCCCAGTGCATTGACAAATCGGTGCTTCTATGCTTCTCTGCCTCCTGCTACGATTCCCTGAATCTTCTGCAAATAGTTTATAGATATACTCTTCATTCATTTACAACCCCCCAAAAAATCACGAAGTAAAGCTTTCCCCCGTGATCTTACTGTGCTTCACATGGGTAAAAGCCATATAGCCGTCTGGATAGCAGCGTTCCAGATTGGTTTTGTACGGATGGTTCCCAATTCGGTTGGGGGGTTCATTGCAAAGAATGGTTTTTTCCCCCAGAGAACTGACTTGCACTTCATGACCGTGATAATGTTGGAAACTAATTATTGCTGATGACTTGCCTACATTTAGCCATCTCTCTTTTATTTAAAAGCCGTGGTTGACACTGATTTAAATGCAGCTGTTGATTCTGGAGATAATAAATCAAAGAGGAGTTGTGTGTTGCAGTGAGGTATGTAAAACCACACAGGCGCTTCTCTGTGTCAACTAACTGCGGTGGTGGGATTTTACATACGCGGACAATGGTGCGGATCATTATCCGGTAAAATATATGCTTCTGCCTCTTATCTTGACTGATCATTCGCCTTAGCTTCTTATATGAACGCTTCTTTGCTCTGCTACGTGGGTTCCATTGCTGGGTGCTACCAGAGTTCTTAACAGGACAGTGGGTTTCTCAGAACCGGAACCCAGATCTGGGTCTTTGCCTATGCCAGTCGCTCTCCCCTTGCAGGAAAATTGTGTCTCTTGTTTGGTCATTTAACATGAGGATAATAATTGTCCTTCCTTTTGTCTGATTTCTGCTTCCATTCCCCGAAATGTTGTGAAAATGCAATTTCGGTATGGTCATGTTCTCTGTAAGACACAGCTTGGTTGTCGCATGTCTGAGCAGATCTCTGAGCGGAGGATCCACTGTTTCACCTGTAATGATCTTGTGATACTTCCAAACACCCTGCAGTGTAGGTCAGTACTGTTGTCTTAGATCCCATTGAAGATCTCCTTGGCAGGAGGAATTTTGTCTGAAGGTGGTGTTTTCCTACCTTCACCAAAATTCTCTCCAGGAGGCCAGGTGTCCCAATGAACAGCATGACGGGAAAGTCTTCGTTCTACTACAGCAAAGGGGATCAGCAGAATCCCTTTGCAAGGACAGAAATGCTGCTGGGATCCAAGATGCAGGCATTTGTGGAAAGGGGAATAACAGCCCTAGTGATTGAGGCTCCTTCCAAGACAGATTATTGCATTAATTCATTCAGCTTTTGGTAGTTGTGGTGGAATAGCAAAATCCACTTGCAAACAATTGTGAAAGTGGATTTTGCTATTCCGCACAGCTGCAAAGTGCACTGAAAGTGGATTGAAAGTTCATTATTCTGCATGTGCGGAAGGGGCCCCAGATCACCTTCAGGGTTTTGTACACCCTAGGGGCTTAAAAATGCCAACTTCTACATTGCCTTCCCTCTTCTCCCTTTTTAACTGGCTCCAAAGGCAATAAATATGCTCAATTCTAATGAGGTCAGTTTCACATAATGTCACAGTGTCCTCTTGAGCCCGTCTACTCAGGATGCTACTCAGGATGCTACTCAGGTTTGGGGCTTACTACCAGGAAAGTCAGCACAGTGCAGCTACTTTAGAAAGCTTCAGGTGAGCAGCCGTGTTGGTCTGAAGCATGTATTTAAGAAATACAAACTGTACCAAAACAAACTAATTTAATCTTTTTACAGAGGGTGATTAATTTCACAAATTGGTAATCTGTGTACAAGAAACATGCAAATAAACATAAAATTTCGGATAACGTATTCATTCCACTTTTATTCATTCCACTTTTAGTGTCTGTCCATTTCAATACTGTCCAAATCAGAACTGTTTTGTTCTTTAGAGGTCTTGCCACTCTGGGCCTTTCCCCACTTACCGTTTGCGGCGCGCTACTCTCAGCGCGAGTGATTTCTGCCACGGGGTCGTGTTCCCCACGCGCGGGGCTGTCAGAAGGTGCCGTTTCTTCAGCGCCAGAAATGACGCGCACTATGGGGACGTGAGAGCGGCAGTCGGGGCGGCTGCGTTGTCGCCGGCCGGACTCGTGGGGAGCGCCGCTGGACCACGCGCTATTTGGGGAGAGTAGCACGCAGCAAACAGTAAGTGGGGAAAGGCCCACTGGCAGATTGACGACTCCTCTAGCTTGAATATTATAGACAGGGATTCAGCGTATTCATAACAGTTGAATCTCTCATTCATTCTAATTGTTTCCATGTCCTTAGGTTCTTGTTCTAATTGTTTCCAAGTTCTTAGGTTCTTAGCTTGCTCCCAGTAATTGTTTCAAGGCTTATTTATGTGTTTCTTATTCATGGATTACCAATTTGTGAAATTAATTATTCTCTATAAATAGTTTGTTTTGGTACGGTTTGTATTTCTTGACTATATTTGTTCTGGATCACCCATATCACATGCGTGCGTGCGTGCATGTGTGGCCCCTTCCACACATGCAGAATAATGCACTTTCAATCCACTTTCAATGCACTTTGCAGCTGGATTCTACTAGAGACCACAGACCACAGCAAAATCCACTGAGGAGGCAGAGGATAGGTGGCTTTAGTGGCTAATGAGCAGGCTCAAGAGCAGGCAGACTGCATCCGGAGGAATCGGCTTTGATCTCCCAGCTCTGTCAGCTTGAGTTTTGGAGAGCTTATCTGAGGAATTCAGATTAGCCTGTACACTCCCACGCACACCAGCTGGGTGACCTTGGGCTAGTGACAGCTTTTCGAAGCTCTCTCAGCCCCACCTACCTCACAGGGTGTTTGTTGTGAGGGGGGAAGGGCAAGGAGATTGTCAGCCCCTTTGAGTCTCCTACATGAGAGAAAGGGGGGGTATAAATCCAAACTCTTCTTCTTCTTCTTCTGAGTTCAGAAGGAGTTAGCTGCTCCAAAGCTCCAAGGGACGCCTTTTACATTTTCTACTTCATGCTGGAAAGCGCTTGTGGGACAGAAGATGACCATCCCGAAATTGCATAGCTGCCCCTATTTTCTTGTGTGTTCTAATTGCAAACAGCCTTGGCATAACCCAATCAACCAATGCCTTCAAATTGCTAAATGGCTTAATAATCAACATGTGCTTCTATTACAGAACCTTCCGTCTTTCTTATCACATCCAAATTCCAGGGAGATTGTCTCCCAAAGTAAACCAACACCGTGTAAATGACTCTTCAGTGAGCAGCTGTAGCTAAGACTCCTTAATCAAAACATGGGCTACTAGATTTTTTGGTTAAAGGACTTCCTCTCGCTCCCAAAGTGTTCATCTTGCAAATGCCATTCATTGGTCCTTAGGATCCTGCTCCATGTTACCGGGAAGTGAGGGGGATCCATGATCAGATTATCCAGTGGTATTAAAAAGCAGCCTGCAGGTGGGGCAGTCAGTTGGATCAGGGGTAGTTACTGAAACAGAGGAAGGCTGAGCCTTATAGACAGTGGCGTATCTACTTAGGGACAAGGGCGCCATTCTTCTGGTCACGTGGAGGGTGCAAAATCGGCCCCCCACGTGACCAGGAAGTCCTGCTGTCTCGTCGTTTTCCCATGCCTCGACCCCGTCCGAGGCAGGCACGCAAAAAACTACGAGGCAACGGGACTTCCTGCTGCCTCCAAGGCAGGGAGAGTCTGGGGGAGCACCCTAGACCTTGCCCATGTCCATGGTGACATGGGCGGGATCGAGGGCAGTGGGGGTGGAGCCTGAGGCATCAGGGGGCGGAGCTACGGTAGTGGGGGGCAGAGCCTGGGGGAGAGTCCTGGAGACAATTTGTCTCTGGGCGCCATTTACCCCTGGTACGCTTCTGCTTATAGAAACCATATTCTTTTAGCCAAAGGGCCCTTCCGCACATGCAGAATAATGCACTTTCAATGCACTTTTAATGCACTTTGCAGCTGGATTCTACTGGATTCTACTGTGCGGAATAGCAAAATCCACTTTCAAACAATTGTGAAAGTGGAATGAAAGTGCATTATTCTGCATGTGCGGAAGTGCCCATAGTCTTCTAGCCACTGCAGAGAAAAAAGACAGAGGTTTCGACCCAACCACTTTCTGTGCCGGTGAAACAGGAAGGAGGAATCCCCTTCGAGGCTTCAAAAATGCTGTGCTTGGGATCATGGGACCCACATATACACAAGCCAGATGGGATGAGCTAAGCCAAGAGAAAAGGCAAGCCAGATCCAACTCAGAGGGTGTATTCCAACATCAATTTTAATTGGTATTGAGTTGGGGCACACATCAGTCTCCCTGGTGCTTTGGGTCACGTGTGTACTTCTTCTTAAGAACATAAGAACATAAGAACTAGCCTGCTGGATCAGACCAGAGTCCATCTAATCCAGCACTCTGCTACTCGCAGTGGCCCACCAGGTGCCTTTGGGAGCTCACATGCAGGAGGTGAAAGCAATGGCCTTCTGCTGCTGCTGCCCCCGAGCACCTGGTCTGCTAAGGCATTTGCAATCTTCTTGTGAGAAGAGAGAAATCCTGATTAGAAAGTAACTCCAGTTTTCTTTCACATATAAACGCTCTTGCCCTGTTAATGCCCAGCCTTGCCAATTGCCTTCCCAAAACTCCTGGGTTCAACCGTTTGTTTTCTCCCCAGCAGCACTGACTTCTGGCTTCTTCCACAGGTGGTGTTACCCGGCAGAAAAATTAAACTCCAAAGAAGTGTTTTCGGTGGCATCGCAACCCAGAGGTGTTCCAAAGGTGCACGTCGAAAGCAGGCAGAGCCCGGATTTGGCCTTTGAATATTTAGCAGATCGACGTCCAGGTGGAAGAAATTGCAGAAGGGAGCGGGGAAGAGTCTTTGATACGTGCCTTAATCAAAAACTCTCTCCTCAAGGCCGTGCAGGTTCTGGGTCTTCTGCATACTGGAATGGTCACTTCTTGGTAGCCATATATCAGCCTCCTCCTGAAGTCAAGGGATGAGGCTCCAGGAATGGGGCCTCCCACATCAAATGGTTCTATACTAGAAAAATAGTAGAATCAGAGGGCGATTCCACACATGAGTAAAATAGGTTCGAGAAGGGTACTGAGAAGGGTACCTGAGAAGGGTACTGACCTAGGTCGAAGCCATTGTTGTTCCCCACTGCAACCAGCTTGATCCCAGCTCAGAGGGTGGAATCATCCTGTGCCTCTTCGCCGCTCCATTCCGATATTACTGTTCTTACAGCCATGTTCGGCCTTTATCCTCATTGACACGCTATTAATTAAAACTGCCACAGGAATGGAGGGACGAAGGTGACGTTTTTTTATTGGCTAGCAGTACGCATGCCCGAAACACTCAGCTGTGATTGGCTGAATGGGGGACTCCTGGCACCAGAGATTCCGCACTTTACTGGAATCGAGCTGAGTTCGAGCGTGGTTCCCTGAAAAAGTAGAGGTTCCCAACTGGAGTCGGAAATTTGACCGTTACACGGGGCGAAGCTGGTACAAAACCACGTCGATCCCAGTGGTTGTGCGGAGCACTTAGGTCGAACGCAGCTCAAACTTAGGTCGATAACGCAAGTGCGGAATCGACCAGAGTTGGAAGAGACCCCAAGGGCCCTCAAGTCCAACCCCCTGCAATGCAGGAACACACAATCAAAGCACTCCTATCAGATGACCACCCAGCCTCTCTTTAAAAACCTCCAAAGAAGGAGGCTCCACCACACTCCGGGGTAGTGCATTCCACTGTCTAGCAGCCCTTATTGTTAAGAAGTTTTTCCTGATGTTTAGGTGGAATCTCTTTCCCTTTACCTTGAACCCATCACTCCTGGGCCCAGTCTCTGGAGCTGCAGAAAACAAGCTTGCTCCCTCCCCAACATGACGTCCCTTCAAATATCTAAACATGGCTACAGATTGTTCTGTGTTCACTGCACTACCATCAGCTTCTGTTTGGAAGCACTTCCTTTTCTGGGTCTTGTAAATGGGCACTGACAGCCAGATGAACCGTTCATGACCCCATGAAAAGCTTTTGGGTCTAGGCCCGACCGTGCTATGAGAAATGCACGTGCCAGACTGTCTGATTAAGATAGTCTCACCCCTGCAAAGATGTCACACTCCAACCCTGTGCCTACGTACGGATTTGGCAACATCACAGACACCACTGCGTTCCGGCTCTTGGTTGCCAACCTCCAGATGGTGGCTGGGGGTCTCCTGGGGTTTCAGGTGCTCCCCAAGCAGCAGGGATCAGCTCCTCTGGAGAAAAGGACTGCTTTGGAAGGTGGATTGTGTGGCACCCTCCCCAGGCTCAACACACACACACCCCACACACACAAAATCTTCAGATATTTCCCAATCCAGAGTTGGTAAGCCGAGACCACACACTACAGTAGGTGGGAAATCCCCCAGGATATCACATGCGCACACACTCTACCTACAAATGTTTCTATTGCTCGGAATTATTTATGGGAGGGTATTCAAAAATGGCACCCCTACACCCCCCCAAAAAAAAAGACCATTCTGCCCCATCATCCCCCAGGAGCAGCAGTGACGTAGGAGGTTAAGAGCTCGTGTATCTAATCTGGAGGATCCGGGTTTGATTCCCAGCTCTGCCGCCTGAGCTGTGGAGGCTTATCTGGGGAATTCAGATTAGCCTGTGCACTCCCACACACGCCAGCTGGGTGACCTTGGGCTAGTCACAGCTTCTCGGAGCTCTCTCAGCCCCACCTACCTCACAGGGTGTTTGTTGTGTGGGGGGAAGGGCAAGGAGATTGTAAGCCCCTTTGAGTCTCCTGCAGGAGAGAGGGGGGATATAAATCCAAACTCTTCTTCTTCATCATCATCATTTCCCCACTTCTGCAATCTTGATCTGCAGACTGAGGGGGAAATGAATTAGCAGAGTTCCCTGAAAATGGTAGAAAGGGCTATACCACAGTCACATATTTGAATGCTCCCTTGTGTCAAATAAATTGTTTTGGGCCATATGTGTGTGATTTTTTTTTATTTTTCAGTGGATTTTTAACCCGTTCCAAAATGCGATTTCCCTCCCAACTACATTTTGAAGAAGTACCATTTGGTTTGCCCGCTCAGTTCTAGGTCAGCTAGCCAGATCTATACATTCACCAAGCCACTGTCTAAACACTGGCGTTCCACTGTGTGAGAGGTAGTTCTCTGTTTCTGTCAAATCTTTTGTCTCTAACATCTCTGGATATCAATATTTTCCCCTTTTCTTTTTGGACTCAAGGGAGGCTACACGGAATTGTTGGAATTAGACTGTTTTGGATTTGATAATGGTAACCCGCAGTATTCTACCTTAATAACAATTCTCCCCATGAATTCGTTTTATAGGAACAATGGGATATTGGGTGGATGTGTACATACCTGCCATATTCTGTACATTTTATTTAAGTTGTGTTAAAATACTATGTTGAACTTACAGAAGTAATTTTATAAGTATTCAGATGCCGGGATTAGTAACGTTATTTATACAGTGTGACACTGGGATGAATATCAAAGCAGTGTTTCATTTCAAAACTGGTTTTACAGAACAGCTTAAACCTGTTGAAACAAAGGCTCATTCCGCACACGCAGAATAATGCACTTTCAAACTGCTTTCAGTGCTCTTTGAAGCTGTGCGGAATGGCAAAATCCACTTGCAAACAGTTGTGAAAGTGGTTTGAAAACGCGCACTTGATATTTTGCAGCGTGTCTTGGAACGGGCCAAAGAGTCAATTTTTGAGATGGTTTGGTGGTCGCGGAAGAACCTTACTGTAAATTTCCTGAGATTGCCTACCAACAGAGTTGATTAGGTTTGGGCTGCATTCAGATATGATGGTGAACTGTGGTATGTTCTAGTTACTCTGCCAGATGTAAGTAAGTAACAAATTCCAGTTTGTGTATAGGTGGTAGGTTCTTGCCTCCTTTCTATGTCCCAGTGCAGAGGACAATCTTACAGAGAATGGAGCTGCTCTACAAACAGGTTTGTGAGTTCATGTATTATAGCAAACCACAACTACCCTATTTACCCAAGAAGACAATGACCGAACACTAAAAAATGATTATTGTAATATGTTCAAATTTAAGAATATCCTGTTCTTCTGGACAGCACTCCTAGGGGGAAACCCTTAGTCTGCCTTTCAGGTAAATAGGATGTCCAAACTATGATTGCAAAACCAGCGACAAATCCTAGTTTGAAATCTAGCCAAAGAATCCTAGCAGCCAACAGCTTACAGATATGGTGGAATGCTCAAACCACAGTTTATTGAGATGTCTGAATACCTTCAAACCACAGTTTATTGAGATGTCTGAATACAGCCTTAGGCATGTAAATTTGAGGATTAGGTTGGCATGAAAATCCTATCCTTCAGCCTTGACCACCCTTGGAGAACGGTATTGCCTACCTGCTAGTACATGCAAAGGGAACATATGAATGGAACACTAACAACTAGGCCGAGAGGGATAGCGGTGAAGGAGGAGAATTGCGCCCTATGGATTAAACAAAGTAAATATATGGAAATTGGAAAGATAGAAGCTGTGGGAATTGAGCCGTGGGAGTCTGCACAAGCGGCTGAACTCACTGTACAGATAGCAGCGGTGGGCTTTCAACTCTTCCTCCTCTTGTTGAGTGTCCATATACAAAAGAGGGCAAAGGTCCTGTTCTTCTAGATGTGTGAAAGAGCGCAGCTGCAGCCTGTCACCCTTCCACGGACATCTGCAAAATGTCCAGTTTCTCTGCAACCCTACAGTCAGTACCAGCCCAAGAGAGAAGTGGGCATTCCATCATGAGGCTTACTGAAAATATTTGGAAGATCACTCTTATAACAACAGCCATAAACTGGTTCTGAACGGACTAATAATTTGACAACTTCACCCTCTCCAGCTTTGTACATAGAGATGCTACCTGAGTGCAATAAACTTGCTTATATTTAATAAACTTCCAAGTTTGGGAAAGAAAATGCCTCAAGAATTTCTTGGGATGAGGGCAGGAGCGTCTGTGTTGGTGTCGGGGTTGGGACTTTGGTCTGAAGTAGCAGTTTTCAGGTTGTGTTCTGGGGAACCGTGGGATTTTGGGGGGACACTTCTCGGGGTTGGTAACATGGGGTGTGGGCAAACTCTTCAATAACAGCAGCCACTGGCATAATGCCCATTGGGCAAGGTGGGCAGCAGCCCAGGGCATCACCTTGTGGGGGGCATCAAAATGCTGGGTTCGTTTTTGGGTATTTTTAGTGGTTTTCCATTTTTGGCCGGCAGGGGGCACAGTTTTTAGCCCCCATCTCCTTAGCAAAGAATGTGGGATGGGGTACCCCCTTTGAGGGTCCATAACTTTGGACCCCCTAAACCAAACTGCACCAAACTTTGGGGGTACCATAAGGACAGTTTCCAGATGAAACCCTGAAATTTTGGTTCTGATACATCCAAAAATGCGCCCCCCTGCAGGAACATCCCAGAAATTTGCCCAAGAATCTTTGTTCTGCATTGAGTTTTCTGTATTGCTGTCCATGGGGGTTGCAGGCTGGGGGGGGGCACATTTCTGAAGGCACAGTCTCAAAACTTTCAGGGTCTCATCAGGAGACTGCCCTGATGATACCCCCCAGGTTTGGCGCAATTTGGTTCAGGGGGACCAAAGTTATGGACCCTCACAACTGTAGCCCCCATCTCCTATTAGCTCCCATTGGAAACAATGGGGGATAGGGGCACTTTGGACTCCTTGAACCAAACCTCACCAAACTTGGGGAGTAGCATAAGGACAGTCTCCTGATGATATGCTGAAATTTTGGTGCTGATGTGTATAAAAACTTCACCCCCTGTAGGCACCAATGTCCTGGTGCAAAAAAAAAATTGGTCGTGGTGGAGTGGCCGCCCATGGGGGGGGGGGGCATCCAACTCAAGTTTTGCCCAGGGCTGCCTCGTTACGCCCCTGACAGCAGCACATTCCTCCATCCCGAGGAGTCTTTCTATAGCACCCGAATTTTAGGACCTGACCCATCAAAGGACACTTGCTTGGGACCTTGGAAGGTGACCCTGTTAGTGATGCAGAAGGGTATGATGCAGTGTTTCCTAAAAGCCACGTGGAGCAGGGAAGGCGCAAGGAAGCTCTTCACCCCACAGGCAGCTGACCCAGAATGGGGGGACAAAGGGTAGCAACTGCTTGGAAGAGATCTTGAAAGATTGGCCCTTGGGCTGGGACAGGAGGGTGGGTCACCCAACAAGTGAGGGGTGGAGTGGGGCAGTAACAGCCGGTGGGGGCAGTAACAGCCGGTGGGGGGCAGTAACAGCAGTGGTGGGATCCAAAAATTTTAGTAACAGGTTCCCTCGCTAGCCCCCCTCAGCAAAGGGGACAGAGGCGTACCTAGGCTCAGACCTGGGCAAAACCTGAGTTGGATGCCCCCCCCCATGGGCAGCCACCCCACCACGACCCCCCCAAATTTTTTTGCACCAGGTCATTTCTAAATCATCATCATGTTATAGAAAATGCCCCAAATCGCAAACCTGAACACAGCAATGGTGAAACACACAGGTTCTTTGATAGAGACTGGTGAGATAAAAGGTACGAAAGGCTGAGAATCAATGAATTGCAGTACCTGAAAGGGATTAACCCAGTTCAGGGAGTGACATTATTAGTCGCAATTGCTATATGGAACCTTCACGTTCAAAGGCAGGATGCCTCTCGGGGAGGCGAGGGCGTGGAGATGGAAAAGCGGACCCAATTAGTAACCCCCTCTCGGCACACACAAATAATTAGTAACCCACTCTCAGGAACTGGTGAGAACCTGCTGGATCCCACCTCTGAGTAACAGCACCAATTGGCGGGGAGGATGCCCCCTTAGTACTTTTCTTTCTTTCTTTCCGTAACAGATGGTTGAATTTAGAAGGTGATAGTGGCAGGAAGTATTTTATGTAATAAATAAAATTGCTTTTTTTCTTAATGGAGTTGTAGAAGTCGAATAGATTTGGATTGTTGATAGGGATACTGTTATGTACTGTGAAGCTTGTATAGATTTTAATTAAAAATTAATTAAAAGAAGATGAAGTACTCCTAGCAGTGTCTGCTGTCTGCACAGAAGAAAGGACAGGTGAAGAGAAGGACTCCCCACATAGTCCAGTCCTTCAGGGGGAAGGGGCTTTTATGCTGAAAGTCCACGATTCAGTCCTTGTTGGAACATGTGCTTAGATGGGACATGATCTATTTGACAGTTGGACACTCCCTCCTGCTAGTGCCGTGTGTAAATCAGTGCAGTGTGCATAACCAAGTAACGTGTGCAAAGACTGATATGGCATGGGCATCGGATTGGCACCTGGTTTGTATATTAGTAGACACAGTCCACTCAGTGGAAGGAACTTGGAAACAGCTGTGTCTGGCGGAGCACTTTGGTGGTGGTTAGCAAATAAACGGATCTGAACGGTGACTGTGTGTCTTGCAGTTCTTGTTTGCCTTGCACCCCTCAAGGTGTCCTACTCTCGTGTAAGCCGCTGCTTCGACAGTCCTTGGCCTAGCTATGGAAAGGTTCTGGTTTAACAGAAGATGTGATTGACCTCCGCCTCAGATGCAGGGGAGCTACTGCCAGCCAGAGTAGACAGCATCCACACCAACAGACCGACAGGCTGATTCACGGTATGAAATGAACTGTGTTTTCGTGTGAGATACAGGCATGCAGTAATAAGGTTTGTCCACAAGATGGCTCCATGTCCTCTACAGAGGTTTTACCGCTTCATCAACCGGCGCCAAGCAAGAAAATATTTGTTCCCCCGCTGCTCCACATGAAGCCTGAGGGGTGACCTTGGGCTAGTCACAGTTCTCTCAGAACTCTCTCAGCCCCACCTACGTCACAAGGTGTCTGTTGTGGGGAAAGAAAAGGAAAGGAGTTTGTAAGCCACCTCCTTATAAGGAGCAGCAGTGGCGTAGTGGTTAAGAGCAGGTGCATTCTAATCTGGAGGAACTGAGTTTGATTCCCCGCTCTGCCGCCTCAGCTGTGGAGGCTTATCTGGGGAATTCAGATTAGCCTGTGCACTCCCACACACACCAGCTGGGTGACCTTGGGCTAGTCACAGCTTTTCGGATCTCTCTCAGCCCCACCTACCTCACAGGGTGTTTGTTGTGAGGGGGAAGGGCAAGGAGATTGTAAGCCCCTTTGAGCCTCCTACAGGAGAGAAAGGGGGATATAAATCCAAACTTCTTCTCCTCCTCCTCCTCCTCCTCCTCCTCCTCCTCCTCCTCCTCCTCCTCCTCCTCCTCTTCTTCTTCTTCTTCTTCTAGGAGAGTCTTCTTACAGGAGAGAAAGGTGGGATATAAATCCAAACTCTTCCTCCTCTTCCTCTTCTTCACCTTCTTCACTTATACACCATGTGAGCAACAAAGAAGGTTTCTTGCTGCCCATTTGTCAGGGCACAACGTTAAACGGTTCAGAGCACTTGAGAGTTCTTACACCAGTAGAAAGGAGATTAGACAGATGATCTTGGCTTCTTTGCAGGAGCGCAGACGTTGTTTATAGGAGGAGAGCAGATGTGCTCCGACATTAGCGGATATTGTTTGGCACGGATAAAACCGGCTTCACTTATATGCTAAGTGAAAAGAGATGTGGTCTATTGGGACAAGGAAAATCAGGGGCTTGGCTAGATGGTATCCATCATATGTTCATCCTGTCATTCCTCCAAGATATACGAAGCTTATTTCTTCTCAATCAGACCGTTGCTGCGTCAGAGTCGGTATTGTCTACTCTGACTGGCAGTCGCTCTCCAGGGTCTCCACATCGGGTATTTCCCATCACTTACTGCCTTGTCAATGGTCATATCAAGCCCTCAGTCCATCAAGGTCAGGATTGTCTACTCAGACTGGCAGCTGCCCCCCCCCCCCCGGGTCACAGGCAGAGTCTTTCTCGTCACCTACTGCCTTGTCAGTATTGCCTACTCTGACTGGCAGTCGCTCTCCAGGGTTTCAGCATCAGGTCTCCCATATCATCTGCTGTTAGATCCTTTTAACAAGATATGTCAGGGGTTGAAACTGGAAGAGCCAAGCGGAGGCTCTTCCACTCAGCCAGAGCACTTCCCCTAAAAGCTCGTGATTAATTCCTCCACCATGTCTAGCCTTACAATAAAAAGACCACCTGGACTAAGAAGGACCAACTAGCCAAAGTCTAGGACAGTGGTGGCGAACCTATGGCACGGGTGCCAGAGGTGGCACTCT
>NC_059426.1:166294787-166322902 GCF_021028975.2 Sphaerodactylus townsendi
CTCTGCCTCTGCTTCGCTCTCCTCTGCCTTCTTCTCTGCCTTCCCCCTTTCAGCTGCTTTCTCTGCCTCTGCCTTCTTCTTGGTGGCGGCTGGCCCCTGGCTCTTGCTGGGTGACAGCCAGTTGACCTGGGTGAGCTGGACAAGCTGCGGGATGGAGAGGTCGGTGGCAGAGACCTTGGTGAGAAGGGGGGGTCAGTGGCAGAGACCCCCAAATAGTGCCCAACCGTATCTATTTTTATTTTTGAAATTTACCAGTAGCTGCTGCATTTCCCACCCCAGACTCATACTCAAGTCAAAAAGTTTTCCCAGTTTTTTGTGGTAAAATTAGGTGCCTCGACTTATATTTGGGTCGACTTGTACACGAGTATATACGGTAATAAAGTAAGATCATTGTGGGGCTGATCACGCAGCTGATAAAAAGCATTAAAGTGGGGTCCTTTTCGTTTCGAATCCGCCTGGGAAACACGGCATTTGCGCATGAGGCATTTGGGAATGTGCCAGAAAATTTATGTGAAGGAGGTACGAGCATCATACAGGTCTGTTCCTCGCTGAGCCGATGTTGACGGCACCGCTGCCCAGAGCCGTCCTCACTTTCCTGTTTTTCTCTTTTCAACACAGCTTTCTGCATCTCCCGATCCGAGGCAGCGCCACCTCTTTGCTTACAACCTCTTCTTGAAGAAGGCCCCGTCCACTGGGCACATGCAATACATCACGGTTCCCCAAAAGAAGAGGATTTTTACGGCGCAGAGCCTAAAGCTGAAAATGTTTAGCAGCAACGTCTGCTAATGCAACCCTGTTTCTATTCTTTTACAGCCTAAGACGGAAAGAAAACCTTGTATTGTATTACTAATTTGGTAATTTCCTATTAGAACTTCTTCTGTGTGTTTCACTTGACTCGACAGACCCGTTGTCAGGCAGGGCCGGTCGCGATAAGCCTGACCAGACAACTGCAGGAAACCATGAAGTTTGGTTCACGGAGGAGATGCAGACTCCTGCCATGATGATCTGTTCTTCATGGACTAAATGCCTCCCCCTCCAAAACCTTTTTCCAACCATGCCCCAGATTATAGAATGTGTGGAATTGGGGTTTGTATCTGTTACCTCTCTCCCTTCAAGCTATCCCTGGTTTCTTCTAGCACTTACACAGTTGCCCTGCCTTGTGGCCTTGATCCCTATTCCCTGGAAGCCACTGACAGGCCATTTGGTGGCACTGCTGTAGTCCCACTAAAGTTGCTGAGTCTCCACTAGTATAACTTGGGAATATAAAGATTCCTTCCTTTCTCCCATTTCCATTTCCTGTCCTGCGCATGAACGGCAGTTCTTTACTGTAGAATTAATTCTGAGGACTGTTTGCGAACTGCCTTTAGATGGCCATAGGTGCTGAGGTGCGGGTCCAAGACAGGCGGCTAGTGGGATTGGTTTGTTGGGTGTTTCGCTGAGCTCAATTGCAGTGTGAAGACAGATATTTGCAGCGTGAAGACAGATATTTGCAGCGTGAAGACAGATGTAATAACCTTTACGCTTTTTTTTAAACGAGAAGATTACTGACAACAGTGTTCTTATTACAGAACTGCAGGGTTCTTCACGGGAAGCCGTGACTCTTAGCCCAGAGTACCTGGGGCTTTTCAAAACGTCTTTCAGGGACTCTTCTCGGCACCTTTCATGTCTGCTGTGGAAACCCCCAGCAGGTGAGAATGCTGCGGGATGTTCCAGGATGGCATCCCGGGTCAAGTTACAGCGGTGTGCTGGAAGCTGCCTAAACATTTTTGTTTTCAAATCCTAATTCTCACGCGTCATGTGCCTGGTCAGGACCGAGGGAAAACTTAAGCTGCAGCTGCTCTTTTGGGGTCAGCGAAGCAGTGTGGAGGAAGGGACCTCACCTTCTCCTGGTGCTGTGGTTGCCATCTGAATCGGGCCTCGAGGTGCTTGAGAAAAACGCCTATAAATTATGGGGAGCTCAAGAGATGGAGAGTATGTCTGGTTTGGGTCTCAGGAGAGAGGCACGTATTTGAATCCCCCTGTTTCCCTATTTCTGTGGGAACTGTGAACTTCAGCCCACTCTGTGGAAGAGCGGCATGCACGTTCAAGGTGTCTTTCAGGGAAACTTACCTTCTGTTACTGAGCTATGTGGTGCGGAGTGCCCCTGTTTCAAGCCCTGTTACACAAGAGAACGTTGGCGAAGGATTCCTTGTAAGATAAGAAGCACTGCTCAGAATTTGGGGGGGGGGGGTAGTTCCCTCTTCTCAGGTACCTTTCAATACAGGCTCGCCAAACTAGCTTGAACTTCCAAAGGCAAATGGATTTTGAAAAAATAGGTTTCCGACACCCGAACGATAAAGCATAAAGGCAACCCAACCCCAGATCAAAACAGGTTGTAGAAAACCCCGGATTAAAGTCTTGTTCACTGTGAGAGGAGGGGATTTTATCCTTCAGGTGAGTGGCACCTTAAAAATAAACTGCCTTCGGAAACCAAAGTGGGTTGAAGAGCCCCTATGAAAAGGAATCTCTTTTTAAACTAGCTGTTTTGTGTGACTTCCTGATTTTATTCCTTCCGTTTGTTTATGCCGGAACTCTTTTAAGAGCTTTGCTTCATTTCTCCCCCCACCCCCCCAAATTACATTACTTACATCCTGAGAATGCAGATGTAAACAGCGCAAACAGATCAAGAGCAGCTCTGCTCCTTCGTTTCAACAGTGCTATTTTGGCCACTGCTGAGTTTTGCTTCTGTTACCAAGTAAGAGAGAGAGAGAGAGAGAGAGAGAGAGAGAGAGAGAGAGAGAGAGATGGGCGGGGGATCTTCTCTCTCTTTCCTCCCTGCTGCTATTGTGATGCACTGAAGTATATGACCCACAGGAAGTCAACTGGGTTCTCTTTTGAGTTTTATTATTCTGTTAACAGTCCAAAATCCTGAGGCCGCTTTGAGATTTGCTCGGGACACGCCGTGTATGTGGCCTCCTCGTACATCTCCCACTGGCTTCTTATGCATGCGCATGTGCTGGTGGTACAGCCTCTCGGCAGCAGGAGACAGGATCCGATCCAGCCCAGCGCTAAGCACCAGTTTGAGTGAGGTCTAACAGTGCCTCTGAGGGTAGGATCTGTGTGGGTTAGTCGACTCTGAAATAAGACTGATTTGGCCACTCTAGTCGTGACTTTTAAGAGAGACTGTTTATGTACTGATTTCTTTTTTTAAAAAAATAGCAATAGTTTGGCTCAGAGTCCAGCTGCATCCTTGAAGGAGTGGCTGCTAAGTAACGGGACTGGCAAAAGCCTGCAGCGGAGTGCACGTGCATTATGGAGGCGGGCCACCACCCTCGTGAGAAGTTTCTTGAGGGTGAAACTTATTTTAAAAATCCAGATCTCTTGCAAGACAGCTGACAACTAACAAGTCCGCACTAACACTTTTTGTATTGTTGCCTTTAATAAAAGATTTGCAACCCAGACTTTTGGCTTGTATTTTCTGCCTTCACTTGAAACTACCAAAGCTGTTACACAAACTAGTTTCAGGTGTACTTTTTGCAGTTCTTATAATTCTGGGGGAAATTAACAGACTGTCTTGAAAGCAAGTACTATTCTGCATTGGTTAGATGTCACCTGGAATATTGTGTATAGCTCCTGGCACAATTCAAGATGGATATTGACAAGCTGAAATGGGTCCAGAGGAGGGCAACCAAATTGGGCAAAGGTCTGGAATCCATTCCCTAGGAGGAAAGACTTAGGGAGCAGGGGATGTTTAGTCTGGAGAAGCGAAGGTTAATAGAGGACATGATAGCCATGTTTGGATATTTGAAGGGATGCCTCCCAGGACAAGCTCTAATCAAGCCTCTGCCTGAAGGCACAACCCCTACGTCGCCCTATAACCCCAAATGGGTTAACTCAATTTCCATGTACTCCCTTAAGGTTAAAACCATAGAGAAGCGTACCCCCAATAATAGAGTGGAGCACCAAAATATCCAAGAGTGGGTTCCCTAGATATTAAGAAAAGGCCTCTATTAAAAAGCAGATCATGTAGGTGAAAGGGGTTCTACTAATGTGGTATATTGTGTATCACACTTTGCTCCTCCCCTATTATCTGTGTGATTTAGTTTGGTCCTACAGGGTGGAGCCCTTGGTTTCAGTTTCTAAAGTTTCCATTAGCTAACCACCATGGCCAGAGGCGTAGCTAGAGGAAATGGAGCTTGGGGTCAAGTTTAACACACACCCCATACCTTGCCCCTCATCACAGCTGGCCCCCGTTGGTGCGGCAGCGTGTTACCTTCCCTGCTCGTGCACGGCTCCGCCCGCTGGCCAACCTCTACCGCGCTCCTGCTGTGCCTAGCCCACCTTACCTCGATTTTCCGCCCCATGGCATATGCCCGGGGAATGTAGTCCCACCTAGATAGCCCTGTGGGCCCTATGCCTCTGACCATGGCTGTTAAGAGGTGCCTTTCTTGCAAATCAAACATGTTGTTTCGGACCAGCTTGTCTCTGCTGAATGGGCCTGATTATTCCAGTCCAATCTCTTGTATAAACAGAAAACTGCTGGGTGTGTGTGTGTGTCCTTATTGTGAATCAAACAGCCTCAAAGCAAGCAGTAAGTACACAAAAGCCCCCCCCCCGCCCGCCCATCACCCTCTTCCAGTCTCTATTCCACATTTTTGTCCACAAGGTCTCCAGATCCCCAGGATCGCCGTTGTTAGTGGCTAAAGCCCTCTCTCCCTTGTTTACCTCCTTTGTGTGTATGTGCAAGGTGTTGCCAAGCTATTGCTGACTCATGGCAGCTCCAGCATGGGGCTTTCAAAGCAAGGGATTAAGCAAAGGGGGTCTCCTAAGTACTGACCCTGCTGAGCTTCCGAGATCTGATGAGACCGGGCCATACCAGGCCACCTTCCCTCCCTAACACCTCACATACCCCTTCCCCAAACTGATTGTGCAAGGGAAAAGTCAGCTTTCCCCCTTGCACCAGAGAGGAATCTTGGGGCAGAGAGTCACATCTCCCTCATGTGCTGCCTTGGTTAAAAGCAACTTGAGGCTGTTGTCTTGAGACAGGCTGCCTTTGGACTGGCTGGGGCCCCTCCCTTTGGAAAGTGAAAGAATGTCCAGAAGCAGTGGTGGGATCCAAAAATTTTAGTAACAGGTTCCCATGGTGGTGGGATTCAAACTGTGGTGTAGTGCTAATGGGGCTGGGCGGGGCACGACAGGGTCGTGGTTTGAACTGATATTCTGGGGGTGGGAGCATTCCTGGAATGGGCTGTGGCGGGACGCAGCAGCTGCACCTAGTCAGCAGGCGGGGAAGCGAATGCATGCAGGCGCACCTCATAACTGGAACTGCTTCAAGTTCTCTTGTGATACTGCTGGGAGCAGGAATGCTTCACTAAGGCTAAAATCGCATTAGCAAAATCACCAATTAGTAATCCCCTCTTGGCTCACACAAATAATTAGTAACCTACTCTCGGGAACCTGTGAGAACCTGCTGGGTCCCACCTCTATCCAGAAGGCTTTACTATCATTGTAAATTTCAGAAACAGAGAATGACTCTCCTTAGCTCATTATTTACTCAGTACAGGCCATCCCTCTCATCTCTATCTACTGGAAAGCGGTCAGCAGAAACAGAAATGTAGTTTCAAACACTTGATACATGAAAAACGATTTTTGAAAGACCAAAGAGACTCATCTACAGATGAGAACAAGAGAGTTAGATTGAAATATTTATTATCACAGGAAGTTAAAAAATATTTCACCCACAATTCTGCCTCATCACAGTGCAGAAGGCCCTTACCATTTTCAATATTCGCGGTTTTTTTTACATATAAAGAAGCATTTATGCACAAATCTGTATACATTCTGAGACTTAAGCATCTTTCGATCTAATCCCTTTACTCCAAAACAAAAAAAAGAAAGGACCACGTTTTGCCAAGAGGTCCACAGTGATTTCGATCCATTAGCACACCGTGCCCACAGTAATCCGCCAAAGACTTTTCAGATGGCTAAAAGTAGGCAGCGGGTCAATAGAATGTGACTTATTCTGCATTGCTTGTGGCGCGAGACTTGACACATTCATGTCTGTGGTGGGAGGCGGAAACCAGCACCAGAATTGAAGATGGCTATTTTGCTCCATTGGAGATGAAACCATGGAAGGTCCCAGTTCTGCTGAAGCCTGGCAGGTTCTCCTGAAACAGTAGAGTGGAAGTACTAAAGAGAATGAGTAGCAGAAACTTTTCAAGAGTAGGTACTGTATAACAGCAATGTGACTGCCCGAGAAACCTCTTTGTGACTTGTTCTCTCTACCTGAGCTCTCCCCATCTGTGGAATAACCCCGCTGGTCTGTCTCGGAGGCATCGCTGCTGATCCTGTCTGTTCTTCTAACAAAACTGTTTACCGCTAGCAGGCAATTCTGGCATACACGGCCATACAGCCCAGAAACCACACAGCACACCAATTTTGGCATAACGGACAACGTTACAGAATGCAGGAGCCGATTTCTAGCGGCTCCTTTGCTGCGGCTGTTGTACTACCGCTTCCGGGAAAGGATTGGTATAAAGGAGGAAGGCCAATCAATACAAGTCAAACGGACGACATAAGCCAGAAGTAACTCGTGTGCGGATGCATGCTGTGAACAACTGTACTGATACCTAAACATTAAAACCGGTAGAGCACAGGTGTCAAACTTGCGGCCCTCCAGATGTTATGGACTACAGTTCCCATCACCCCCTGCCAGCATGATGCTGCGAGTTTGACACCTATGCTGTAGAGGTATCACTGTGGTCACAAAACAAACTTATCAGAATACAATATAATTACCACCATGAGGATCCCTAACCCACTGAAGATGGGAAGAGGTGATGCTAAAGGCTCCTCAGGGATGCCCTTTATGGTGGTGGAGGAATGTGTCATCCAGTCTCAGTTTACCTCTGGTGACCTTGTAGGGCAGGGGTGGCCAACCCATGGCGCTCCAGATGTTCATGGACTACAATTCCCATCAGCCCCTGCCAGTGTAATCCATGAACATCTGGAGCACCATAGGTTGGCCACCCCTGGGGTTTTCAGGGAGACATCTGAAGGTTTTCCATCGCCTGCCTCCACATGGGCTGAGAGAGATCTGACAGAACTGTGACTGGCCCAAGGTTGCCCGGCAGGCTTCATCTGGAGGTGTGGAGAATCGAACCAGGTTCTTCAGAGTAGCATCCACTGCTCATAACCACTATCCACTGCTCGTAACCACTACACTACACTGGCTTTCTACAGAAGGAGGAAATCAAACCAGCCAAACAGAAAAGGTACATTCCATGATAAACACCTTTGATAGAAAACTGTGAAACACAGCTTCCAATTTTCTGCATAAAATTGCCAAGAGGTTTGTGCGCCTCCAAGACAGGCCCGCCAGGCATCCTGAATGTCTGTCTGCCACTTGGATTCAACGAGGGCCGCTTGCAATACAGGGTGGTGCAAAACCGTTCCATTTAAGTGATATATTGCACATAAAATCTAAAAATTTGTTGCAAAGTTACAATATTCTCCAGAGAGTTAAAATACTTCTACATGTACAGTTAAATATTAACATTTCTTTTTTTAAAAAAAAAATCCCAAATTACCCAAAATTGATGCACATAATACTGACAAAAAAAGTTTCAAAACTGAATAAATCTACATATAAGTTACATCTGTAAATGCGTACAATTAAACACCATCCAAATCTCACCCGCCAAGTTGCTGTCAACAATTTCTTGCTTTTCCAGTCCTGCACGTCAAGTGCCAGCCAAGGGGAAAAGAAAAAAAGATCTGCAGTGTTAAGACAAAGCGCTGGAAAGAGTTATAAAGCGTTTCAGCGTATAGAGGTAGTGCCGCCCGCATCCGATCAGAAATTCACCATCTCCAAACTATCAGTGGATCACCATGCAGTAAAAGCGTAGAAGGGCTCAGAAATTTACGAAAATATTAGTTTTGTAAAACTGCGAATCTGCGGGGTATTTTAACTGCCAAGCATCACCGAGAAACTCCCTTCAACAAAAGGGAGCGGAGAGATTTTTTTTTTCCTTTACATTTTCATCCTGTCTCTTATTTTGCTGGCGAATTGCAAATCCCCAAGTTTGCAGTGAACTCCAGTGAATGCCAACACAGCATTTGTAACCAAACGTTAAAAATAGAGTCTTTACTTCAGAAGATTTTTTTTTCTCTCAAAATTCAGGTATTCAAAAGTCTTCAGGCAGATTAAAAATTGCACATTATAAAGTTAGTTCTGCTGGAATAAGGGTAGACGGGGTGTGCGCAAGAGAGACATTCTTTGCATATACCCCAGAAGGAAAAAAAAGATTGCACAATGAGTTTAATAAATATACCATTTTACACAAAAGCCAACCACATTTTTTTTTGGTTTACATACGAGTCTTGGAGAGGTTTTAAGGACCACTCAAAGATAATGCCTCTTGGTTGCCACTTTGACACGTAAACTTTGCGGCTTCCTCTCTGTGGTTCCGATTCAAATGTGGCAGCAGAAGAAGATATCTTTGGATGATTTTTTTTAAAAAGGGTCGGAAAGTGTCAGGACCCGACAAGAATCTCCATGATGTGGTCCAAGTCACTCAAGTCGCTTCGACACATGGGGATGTTGCTTGCGGAGGAAGAATTGCAAGAAGGGAAGGTTTTCAAGATCTCTTCCGCAGGTGCTACAGGTGACGGTCTTGGAAGCGTTAGCGAGGGGCAGTCAAAGTCCGAATCATACATCGAAGTGTCGATATCTTCAAAGATGTCGTCTATAGCCAAGTCTTTCAAGTAGCTAGTTGAGTTTGAAATTTCAAAGGAGCCGAACGCGTATTCCACTCCTTTCAAATCTTGTCGGTCGTCTTCGGACCGAACGCCAGGGGTTTCGGCAGCCTTGACTGGATCGTCTCCCGGCGACGTCAAACAGGTGGGCGGGCTCACGTCCTCCATAAAGTCCAAGTCTTTCAGAATAGAGGAGATGGCAGATGACATGTCGTTATCAGAAACCATCAACAGGCTATTTTCGAGGGGGCCTTCCACTGGCCGTGGGTCGTAACCAGTCGACTCCGGCTGGTCGTCGCAAGGGAAAAGGTGTGAAGGCATCGCAGGCAAATCCAGGCTCATGCAAGCGGAAGGGCTGGCGCTGAGGCCGCTGCACATGCTGAAAAGCTGTTGGCTGGTCTCTTGCCTCATCTCCTCCTGGATCTGCCTGACTGTGTTGGCTATAAGGACCGAGCGGTGCAGGTTTGGTTCCACCAGCATCTTGTATGTCTGCAACTTGGCGAGGCACACGTTGAGCACCAGCTGCCTCTTGAGCGGGTAGGGTAGGTTTCGACTGGAATCGAAGGCACTTGACAGGCCAGCCATGTTTTCTTCATAATCACTCAACTTGCGTTTCAGACCCCTCCCCAACATGAACCTGGAAGAAGGAAGCCAAGCATTAGATGGCTCGGTTTCTACAATATGAGCATTCACACACTTAAAACAGTATTTAACAGTTTCAACTGAGCAGGAAGAAGCTGGCCAGAGAATCTAGAGCACAAATCGGGGCATATATAACACCCTGGCTGCGAAATATGGTACTTCTCTTCCCCAGAGAAGGGATGCCAAACTATGGCGCTCCAGATGTTCATGGACTACAATTCCCATCATCCCCTGCCAGCATGGCCAATTGGGGTGCCACAGGTTGGCCACCCCTGCCCTAGAGCACAAAATGTGCCCCCATATTTCGCAGCCAGGGTGTTATATATGCCCCAATTTTCCAAGATCCTAAAAAGCTACGCAATTCAACTTGCTACCCAACCTAGCTTAGGAACAGCAGTTTTCTAGTCCTTTTCAGGCTGTCCAGGTGTGCTTGGAAGTATGTGAGCAACACAACGGGAAATCTTAGAAGCTGAAGTTCCTGAACAAGATTTTCTTTGGCCAGAGGGTGGAGCTTCAGCACTCTATACAATTTGTTCTCCTTCCTGTGATTTAGCAGGGAGACAACTGCTGAATAAATTATGCAAAATCAAGGAAACCATACATACGTGTCCAATTTGTATAACTTGGTTTGATTTTTTTAATGTGGCATACACAGGTTGGCTATATTGGCACTTATGACACTTTGACATATTTATTCTATAGCACGCATCTCAGCACGACATCTTCATACTATATACCGTGGTGTCCACTGGGAACATGACTGCTTCTAATGAGATGTGGAAAACCTGCCTACAATTGTCTCAACCTACACTTTGTCACACATTAAAAATTCAGAGCACAACATTGCGATTTCCATGCCATCGTTCTTACATCCCCCCCGAGGCACAACTGTTCAGATAGAAGTTTCAAAATATGCTCCCTGAGGTTTGATCTAAAAGCTGATTTGACTGCTAAAGAGAAGCTGTTCAAAGAATTCTTTTGATGCTGACCCTCCTTTCCTCCCCTCCTTTCACCACACCACTTGAAAGGTGGACTTTGAATCTTGGCACACACAGGAAGTCCCTCTTAGAGAAGCTGTTAAAGCTGTTAAAACAACATCTTGCAGCAAACTCTGTTCCAAATGCAACTGCTTCCATATCAACTGCAGTGGTGTAAAACACCCCCCCCCCCCAGCTCAATGGTGGCAAAGTCTTTGCTTGAAACTCGGGACCACGAAATACTTGAGTGAAAGGTTTTTATTTGCTTTAGATGAAAGCCCAAGGCACTAGCGGTGATCAAGCCATACGAAAAGGAAAGATCCTCAAGTGGCAAAGGGACGGCTTCTCTTGAGGCAATGTGTGGTCAAAGTCCACCATCCTGCGGGCGTGTGTCTGGCACCTACCCCTACAGCTACATTCCGTGAGAGTTTTCCCTCGAGCAGAAACTCCCAAAGAACCTCCTGACTGTTGAGTTGCAGAAATAAAGTTTAGGGACCTGGCACAAGAGCTTCAGCAAAGGAAAGTGTAGGTCTGAGGAAACAGAACCTGCACATGTTTCTGTTTAGAACCCCAAACTCTTCTTTTAAAAACTGGGCAAATTTGGGTGTGTGAGTGGGCAATTTGTAAAGCATCTCGTGCAGTGGTGGCGAACCTTTGGCACTCCAGATGTTATGGACTACAATTCCCATCAGCTCCTGCCAGCATGGCCAATTGGCCATGGATCTAGTGGTTCTCAACCT
Organism: Sphaerodactylus townsendi; assembly: GCF_021028975.2. Classification (NCBI taxonomy): domain Eukaryota; kingdom Metazoa; phylum Chordata; class Lepidosauria; order Squamata; family Sphaerodactylidae; genus Sphaerodactylus; species Sphaerodactylus townsendi. The sequence continues at coordinate 166,305,883 of NC_059426.1, forward strand.
CCCTAATGCCACGATCCTTTAATACAGTTCCTCATGTTGTGGTGACCCCCAACCTTAACATTTATCCATTTTACAAATGGAGAACACTGGTGCAGAGAGTCTTAGGCGATCTCTATGAAAGGGTCGTTTGACCCCCAAAGGGGTCCCGACCCACAGGTTGAGAACCACTGTAACAATTCAGGCCATCTATGAAGTGAACTGACTGTGGCTAAAGTGAATTGTTTGGAGTGATGCACTCTTTCCAGTCCCAAACCTTACTGTACTTCAGTGCTTTACTGAGAGAAAACCACAACGAAACCCCCAAGCCAGGTTAATCAACCTTGACTGAAAAGCGAGAGGAGCTTCAGTTTCATCAGAACTATCTCCGTTTGAAATGCCATTCCGGAAAAGTAAACACAACTATGGCAGCAGCAAAACCCGTTCAATTAGCAGGGAAATCATTTGCTTCTGGTGCAGCACATGTATGGATTACTACTCTATGTTACAAACACATGCGCCTATGTGGCTCTCTGGCTTTTCTGTACACACAGAGCTGATGGCTGTGTGGGTTCACATTCTCCTCTGGGTATGTGGCCACTCTATCCTGTATTCACACACACCCAAGTGCCCAAACACAAGTGGTTAAGAGTTAACTGTGAGAGACGAGGTTGAAAAGACAAGTGAAATACAGGCTGTGCAGATATACATTTGCCAGGCAACTTTTGGGAGTTCCTTCAACAGCTTCAGCTCAACGGAGAACAGGTTTCACAGACACACAACTGTGAGAGTCAGAGGCAGATTAAGGGTGGATGTTAAGTATGCAGACCCTGCACACTGCAGAGGGGCCTCCCAGTTTCCCTTTTGTCTCAGCTCTGGTGAAGCCAGAAGCAGATCAGCTGACTTTTAACGCTCGCCAGTACACATCGGGGCTGCCAAAGCTGCGGAAGGAAAAGAATGAATGGGTTTTCTGCAGGTAAATGGCATAAATGCCCTACTTCTCTGTTGCCCAAACACAGGCACGACTGCTCTGCTGCTTAACTCGCTGCCTTGCGATCTAATAACTATGCAACAATAAACAACTATGGGGAGACCTGAATAATACTCAATCACAGAATCCTAGTTCAGCTACCTAGAACAGGAGCCTTGGATTGCCTTAGAGGCAAGTATTGATTATGTTCCGCTAAGAACACTGCCTGCCCCTGACGTGGATCGCTCAGGCTAGCCCAATCTACCAAGTAGACAGCCATATCACCCCCCATGATACAACCTTCCCCATCTCTTCTGCAGAACTGACAAGCCGAAACTGGTCCAGAGGGCAACCAAAATGGTAACAGGTCTGGAGTCCATGCCCTACGAGGAGAGGCTTAAGGAGCTGGGGATGTTTAGTCTAGAAGAAACGAAGGTTAAGGGGGGGGGGACATGATAGCCAGCCTTTAAATATTTGAAGAGGATGCTATGTCGAACAAAGGGGCAGGCTTAGGCTTTTCTGCTGCCTCAGAGATTAGGACCAGGAGTAATGGATTCGAGGTGCAGGAAAAGAGATTCCATCGAAACATTAGGAAGAACTTCCTGACTGTCAGGGCTGTTCAGCAGTGGAATTCACTGCCTCAGAGAGTGGTGGAGTGTCCTTCTTTGGAGGCTTTTAAAAGGAAGCTGGATGATCGTATGCTGGGAGTGCTCTGATTGTGTGATCCTGCGTGGCAGGGAATGGGACTTGATGGCCCTTGGGGTCTCTTCCAACTTTATGATTCTATGAATTTCCACCCAGGGATGAATACATCCCACTGAATTCCACCAGTTTCCTATAAGGCCATGGTGGCGAACCTTTGGCACTCCAGATGTTATGGACTACAATTCCCATCAGCCCCTGCCAGCATGACCAATTGGCCAAGTGGCAGGGGCTGATGGGAATTGTAGTCCATAACATCTGGAGTGCCAAAGGTTCGCCACCACTGCTATAAGGCTTATATATATATATATACCCCTTTTTGGTACTTTTTCGTACTCCCCTCCATCTCAGAGGCACTGGAAACTCAACACCAGTACACCCAGAAGCACATTTCCCCCACTCCCTCATCTATGTTGTGTTCTTCTCCTCAGTGTCATGTAGAATCGTGATTCTAGATCCGTTCATGCGGTCACAATGTATATAAATGGATGGAAAGTTAACCAAGGAACAGGCATAGAAACATAAGAAGGAGCCTGCTGGATCAGACCAGAGTCCATCTAGTCCAGCATTCTGCTACTCGCAGTAGCCCACCAGGTGCCTTTGGGAGCTCACATGCAGGAGGTGAAAGCAGTGGCCTTCTGCTGCTGCTGCTGCTCCCAACGCACCTGGTCTGCTAAGGCATTTGCAATCTTAAGATCAGGTCTTTTTTATAGCTTTGCCACCATGACCTCCAGCCATCCATTGGCTGAGCCCTGGATGCAGCTGTCAATAAGAGGGGTCACTCCAAAGGCGCCAGAAGGGTTAACCCGGGCTTTTCCTCCCCGCCAGCCAGAGAGGCCGCAATGCAGTTCCTGAACCATCGCCCTGCAAAGAGTGCCTGTTCCATCTGTCACAGCCCGGCTGATGCTGAAGGGAAACTGACTGGCTGTGCAATGCACTGCCAGGGTTCCGGAAAAGTGTCCATGCAGAAGAAAGCGATTTAAGCCCAAGCTTCCCATGGCTTTTCCCAGGACCTGTTTCCTCCTGTCTCCACAAAAGTCCTTTGTGGAGAACCGGTGCTTACACGCTCACGACTGCTTGCTGCTCTGTTCCTGTGCTGCCACTTGATCACGTCTTTCAAATAACCAGTCATCCACCCGACGACTGATCCGTTAACTTAAAAGTGATTTAATTAAAAATACTGCAAGGATCCGAGCAAGGTGGTATTGCGGGACCTGTGGAAAGAGGAGAAACGCGCCGCCCTGTGACTCTTGTGGCAAGAAGCCGCCATTTCGACCTGGGAAGAAAATTGCTGGGCTTGAACTTCACAGTCAAACTACAATAAAACACACTGACTTTGACACGCGTGGGAAGCCCAAGTACTTAGGGGCAAACTAGCTGTGATGGTATCCTTACGGCTGTTGCAAGGATGCCACCACTTTAGAGTCATTTAAAATTACAACAAGGGAGTACAGTAGGATACTTTTGTGCTTTTAGCCCGAATCTCTTTCAAGAAGAGTCACCAGAAAGATGGTGCAGCCATTGACGACGACATCCCAGTCTGCCATACTGCAGCTCTGATCAGGGCCAGGCCTTAAATCAGTGGTTCTCAACCTGTGGATTGTGACCCCTTTGGGGGCCGAATGACCCTTTCACAGGGGTCGCCTAAGACTCTCTGCATCAGTGTTCTCCATCTGTAAAACGGATAAATGTTAGGGTTGGGGGTCGCCACAACGTGAGGAACTGTATTAAAGGGTCACGGCATTAGGAAGGTTGAGAACCACTGCCTTAGATGATGTTAAATGGTGGCAGCATGCTTGTGGCGGCCATGAGAACCTTGTCAACCTTAGCCTGTCTCCTGTCCTCACCAATAGAATAAGAGTTTGGATTTATTCCCACCTTTATCGCCTGTAAGCTGACTCAAGATGGCTGACAAGCTCTTTTCCCCTCCTCCCCCCACAAAAGACACCTTGTGAGGCAGGTGGGGCTGAGAGAGTTCTGAGAGAACTGTGACTAGCTCACGGTCACCCAGCAGGAGTGCAGAACCACATTCGGTTCACCAGATCAGCCTTTGCCACTCAGGTGGAGGAGTGGGGAATCAAACCCGGTTCTCCAGATTAGAATCCACCTGCTCTTAACCACCACATCACGCTGGCTCTCTAAGATGCAGCAAACTTCCACAGCCGTTTGTGTGCCTTTGAATTCACCCAAAAGAACACCCAGTATTGGTGGATAAATAATGTGCGAAAGTGAACAATGTGTACAATTTTTACTGGTGCACAGGCATCAAGCTACGTTATTTTATGTATCAGGCAGACTGCTCCAGCAGCCCCCCTATTAGGCCAAGGGTTTGACAAGAGCTCCTTGTGAGCATGAATAGCCATTTCAGGTTATTTTCAAACCTTGGCGTTCGAAAGCATTTATAAATAAGCATTTGTAATCACAGCCAGGGGTTACACGATGCCTTATTCCTGGCATGCTCGTTGCTTATATTTAACAGAAATTTAAGAGAGCCAGCACCATCGCCCCCATATTTTAAGCCGGAGCTTGACAGCACCACAGTGATGACAGATGAGAATGGTTTGGGGAATTTTTAGGTGGCCATCCGATTGAGAGATTCTCTTGCCTTCGTCACCACAGTGTTTAAATTAGAAAAAGATGACTGAGTGAATGAGGTTCATAAAATAATGCACTACATTGGGAAAGTGGACATACTTCCCCCCCACCCGCTCTCTGCCATATTAATATAGGTATAGGTTCACAAGGACCTTGTTAATTTCATTGGAAATAGATTCAGGAGAGGCAAGAGGAAGTACTTCATTCGAAGAGTAATTAACTTGTGGAGGTGACTGCCATGGAATGTAGAGATGGCCACTGGTTTAGCTGGCTGGGGGACTTTTGATGGAGGACAGGTTGGCTGTTGTGGATTTTCCGGGCTGTTGATGGTTTTGCCCACATCTATGGCTGGCATCCTCAGAGACATGTCACGATGTGAGTTGTTTCTCTCCATGGAATCCCATCTCATCACGACGTGCCTCTAAAGATGCCAGCCCCAGAGGAGGCTACAATATTAACAGTGAAATCTACCAGACCGTGTCCATACAGCTCAGAAAACCCACAAGTCAGTTAAATCCTAGCTGCAAAAGCCTTCGGAGGAGAGATTCATTAACAGTTATGAGCCATATCTAAATGGAACCATCATGTTCAGAGTCAGTAGCTTTCTGAACACCAGTGCTGGGGTGCAGGGAGGGAGTCTTTGGCAAGAGGCTTAAATGCGGGCCTAAATGAACTACTGCTCTGAGCCTACACAGCTTTTCAGAACTATTGGATTTGACACAACTCTCTTAGCAGTGCTTCTGCCCGTGGCACAGGAGATTGCTTGGCTATCAAGAGCCCAAGACAGAGGTAAATCGTTACCAAGTCGAAGAGACTGCTCCTCTTCAGGACGAGAGGTTACCTTGCAGCCACGGTGAGCCTGCTGGGACTCTTTGGCAGACAACATAATACAGCAGCATACAGGCTGATCCTATGCAGTCTTATGGAATGCCCTGGTTCACTGAAATCAATGCGCCTAGGAAGCGAGGCTAGGATGAAAGAGAATCCACTGCAGACTTAAGCAATACCGCAACTGTTGCATTTCATTGGTTACAACAATGTGCACAATGGGTTAAGATTTAAGGAGCAAAATGCTTACACCTTAATAGGGTCTTCACTGAAATGTTAAGGCGGCCTCACAAGTTCATTGCGAAACACAGAAGCCTATTTCATCTCTCTCATTAATGAAACAGATGTATTGTTCATGTTGTGATCTGTGACGGAGCTATAAGGGGACCGGGGGGCGCACGCCGTGCATTAGGGGTGTGCCAGTGGGGGTAGAAAATTGCCCCCTCTACAGGCGTGACTCAGAGACAGACAATGGCAAACCACCTCTGAAAGTCTCTTGCCTTGAAAACTCTACGGGGTTACCAAAAGTCAATTGTGACTTGATGGCAAAAAACCAACCAACCAAACCTAGGTCTAATTGTAGGGACAATAGGCTACCCAGCAGAACTTTTTATTCTGGCTTCTCCAACACAGAATATGTCAGTATTTTCAAGCTTTCCAGATGCCGGCAGGGGTATGCGCCTGAGGCTGAGCCATTACCAAACTTAAAAGACTTCAACAGGAAATGGCTGTTCTGGATGAGGAGACACCGTTGAGCAATCTCTAATAAAGATTTACGATTCTATTTCTCATCAGACATCAACAAATTAGCACACACCTTATTTACTGGAATGTTTTGCTTGATGTCTTGGATGGCCGTGCCTTCAGAGGACCAATTCCTCTCCACTTAGAAGCCCCTGCATGCTCACCCGCCAGCCTCAGCAACCTCAAGTCTAGACTACTGCAACACGTTCTACCTTGTCCGGGTCCTGCTGCTTAAATCAGCTAGAGGCAGAGTTGGGCTAATAGCAACAGATCACTACGAACACAATCATACGGATACTCCCAAGGGTTGCAAGGGCTCCGGACAGTCCTCCGAGGTAGTAGAGTGTTGGCATTGACTTCAGGCTAGAAAACCAACAATCCTATTTCAAAGATAGCTGTAGACGGCTTCAAGGGAAAGGGCTAGTGATCATGGTGGTGTGCACTTGTAGCTGGTGAGTTTTTGCATTGTTTAGTATTGTTCAAAAGGCCTGCCAAACCTGTTTCACCAGAGGACACGGAGCAATAAAAACAGTGTGTCTGCATCAGGATAAGAAAACCTCCTTCAAGCCACTTTTGGAAACGAGCATCTACTGCATCCAACACGAAGTTACTTCTTAATCCTTAGTGTCTTAAGCATTTCTTACATTTAACACATTCATACTGTGTGACCTTAGCCTAAAAAGACTCCTGAAGAATTACTACTGGACCATTTCGGTCTGTGGCGGGGAGAAGCCCTCAGTAATTAGAATTGCCCTTTGATAATGAAGGATGTAAACCCTGTGAGCAGAGGTGATGGTATCATCATGACCTTCCCTCAGACAACAAACAGGTCCAACCACCCCTGCCATGCAGTCTCTCTGCAAAATACACAGGTTGGAAGAGAATCAAAATGCAAAATAAGCTTAGGCTAGATAATAATAATACTTCAGTTTCCCTCCAAAGTTTCCAGCTTTTCTCCCCAGGGAGAAAGAAATACCAAGTCAAATCCCCCATCCTTCACAAGAGTGCTTCAGAATTTTGGGGAATTGTGTATCTGTGTGCTTTCCCTAGAATTTTGAGCTGGTTACCCATTTAGCCAGCGTTTGCTTAAGGCTTACAAGGTGCAGGATGTATTCAGAACACAGAAAATCAAGCAATTTTTCAAGCTCCTTCATTTAATGAAATGAATTTATACGGGTTCGGTATGTGAATAGTTCATCAAGCTTCAATACAGCAATTTACAAGTTTTCTGCATCTCGTGCATCCCCAAGCAGTCTGGGTGGAAGGGAAGTGGAAAGGCCTGTGAATCTTGGGCAAGCAGGGCACTGGATCCGGCCTTCTGCCTGGCCCAGGGCATGGTCTGTAGACACGCAACGTAACAACTGTGCCAAAATTAAACAGGTCCAGGCCTAGTCGGTGCTTGCATGGCAGAGCACCTGAGAACCCCACAGCCTTGGGCTTCCTGGAGAAAAGCTGGAATAATAAAGACACAACGGAACAGGAATGAAAAGCCTGCACAAGCTAAAGTATTTCTTCGGTGACATTATGATAGAGGTCACAAGAAGACATAGTTCCCAAGGCAGTTACAATAAATTCCTTGGTTTGGAAAGGGGCTGTTTCTGACAGTCACAATACGGTTGCTAGCTGACAACCCCTCTTGCGAGCAAAAACTCACAGCAGCCGAGAGCCAGGCAGCAGACAGAAGCTTGGTCCAGTGACTCAGCCCACACGAGAAGCTGGATGTAGCTTCTCATTATTCTAAAGGTGCCCTGCACTGCTAGAACGAGGGACATTGACTACTCTTTGAATCAGTCCTGCCCCTCTTCCCTGGATGTCCAGAGTAAGGGGAGATAATGGGAGATTAGATTTCTCTCAGGGAATGTAAGAGAGTGATCTGATTTCCCTAATCTCATACTACCAATTTGTAGCCATCATTTCGGGCCTCAGCAAAACACTAGGAAAATCGTGAACGATTCTTCTTTCCCTACAAAGTCCAACAGTAGCCAGATGAGGCCACAATCTGAATTGGGCTCACAAAGAAGGGGAGATGAGGGTTAGCACATTGTGCCCCACATATGGGTTCGCCTATAAGAAAATGGAAACAGGCATGTACACATTTTGAGGATGCTCTTAATCCCCAGAAGAGGGGGGGAAAGAGAAAGAAAGGAATCTTTTCCATGCCCTTTCCCCCTTTCCAGAGATAACAACAGTTCAGGACACGCATATATCTGCTTTCACTAGGAAAAGAGCTATACCTAGAAACTTAAAAACATGGTTGGAAAAGGAAAAAAATTCAGGAACAGACCCACCCACCTCTGGACATGTTTACTTTTTTAGAATGAATGATATGCTTTTTATGGCATGACTTGACTCAGTCAAAATGTATAACGTGAACTATTTTTTAATGTAACTATTTGGCCTATTTAGGGAATCTAAAATAAATGCCTTTGTGTTCTACATGCAAAACTTCAGATACATCCAGTACTTGAAAGAGCTGTAAACTGCTGCACACCATGGTTTTGCGTGTAGAGGGCAGGGACTGGTTAAAGCCTGCTTGCCTCATATTGGATAAGAACATAAGAAAGAGCCTGCTGGATCAGACCAGAGCATCTAGTCCAGCACTCTGCTACTCGCAGTGACCCACCAGGTGCCTTTGGGAGCTCACGTGCAGGAGGTGAAAGCAATGGCCTTCTGCTGCTGCTGCTGCTCCCGAGCACCTGGTCTGCTAAGGCATTTCCAATCTCAGATCAAGGAGGATCAAGATTGGTAGCCATAGATCGACTTCTCCTCCACAAATCTATCCAAGCCCCTTTTAAAGCTATCCAGGTTAGTGGCCATCACCACCTCCTGTAGCAGCATATTCCAAACACCAATCACACGTTCTGTGAAGAAATGTTCTATGGATGATAATTTCTGTGCACACTGTAAACATATACAACTCATTTTCAAGAATATTTGTAAACACCAGAAATTTTGGCAACAATTAGTAATTTGATAATAATACAATATTAAAGAGTTCAGTGTTTTCAAAGTTATTATGCCTAACTGGAGATTTGTTGCCATTTAATTTTCTTTACAAAAAATTGTTTTTAATTTCAACTCCACCCCTGGAATGGCAAAAATTGACACACATGTACTAAGGCACCACGGTGTGCAGCAGTTTACAGCTCTTTCAAGTACTGGATGTATCTGAAGTTTTGTGTGTAGAACACAAAGGCATTTATTTTAGATTCCCTAAATAGGCCAAATAGTGCAATTTTAAATGCCACTATGAATTCATAATTGTATGCCCTTAAAGTAACATATGCTTAGGCTGCACCGGAAGGTATTGGCATTTTGCTCTGGCTTCCTGGGATATTTGTAGTATTGTTCTCTCCCCCCACCCAAAATGTCCAAGAATTTGATTTATATCTTTACATCAGGGGTTAGCAACCCGCGGCTCAGGAGCCACATGTGGCTCTTTCGTTCTCGTACAGTACTGCAGCAGCAATACTGAATTTGATGGTGCTGCACTTGATGGATACGGCGAGTGCACCTCCTTGATTCTTTTTCTTCCTCCCGGCGTCCTTTCCCCTTCTTCCCTCGTCTGGCGCCTGGGAAGGAGGGGAAAGGATGCCGGAGGGAGGAAGGAAGGAGGGGGTGGGGAAGGAGGTGCACTCACCATGTCCCAAGTGCAACTTGCTGTCGTTGGCATCCCTGCCGCTGTCTATCCCGCCTGCTTGGCTGAAGACAGGGCTTGGGGAGGCCGGGGCGGGGCCAAGTGGCTCTTTGTGTGCTGGGGTTGCTGCACCCCCGCTCAGAGGATGTGGCCTTCCGGTTCTTCCAACTCCTGGCTGCTGAGACTGGATCCCCTGACTGGGCATCCCAAAGCAGTTGCTATTTGATCTTATTTGCTATTTGCTCTTACAGCCTTACCAGCTGGTTCATTTCAGAGGACTGAATTCTATGGAAAGCCTGCTTGCCTCAAACAGCAGATGAGAAGGCCAAACTTACATCTGGACTGTACCACTCCAGACTGCAGATGGGGAGCCACCTGACAGAAGGTATCTCCATGAAAACAAAACGTCACTTCTTAACACCTAGCCTCTATGTACGGGGATTATTTTTGCACTGAAGGGCATACATACAATCTGAAGCACCTCTTTTCAGATGCAGGTTTGCCACTTCATCTACTTTTTGGGAGAAGGAAGCCACAGTGACAAATGACCGGCCGAACAGATCAGTCATTAACAGAAATGTCTGAGGAGGTTGAAGTTAGTTAAAACCATTCTCTCTTCAACCGTAATAAAATTTTAACTGTTTATAAATTGATTGCTGTAACCTGCTCTGAGCCCTGCAGGGATAAGGTGGAATATAAATTTGAAAAAATAAACTAACACATAAACAAAAAACAAAGTCATAACCATAGTAAATTCAAATTACCTTTAGCATTCCACGGCCTTCTCTAGTCATTTATTGATCTAATTTTTGTGATATAGTTGCTCTATCATATGGACATAGTTATTAAGTGTTGCTTCATCTGTGACACTACTACAGATGGGCACTAGAGTCCATCTATCTATACATACACGTTAACTGTGAACCTTTCAAAAATCATACATTCCCCCATTTACAGTCAATTAAGAGTGATACTATAAACCTTTGATTAAAAAGAAAAAAAAACCCAGCAAGGTTAGCACCTTCTTACACAGCAATACTTGGACATTTCAGAGCTTTTGCTTCTTGAAAAAGTTGTATGGCAATTAACGCTAGGGTTGTTTTTATGCCAGCAAGTATTTTGTTTTGCCAGTATGAAACTCCGGCAATCGATTTCTTCTGGGTGTTAACAGGCAGGCTTACAAATGCTGCCAGTGAATGGCTTAAGGAGACCAACCAACATAATTCAGACATTCACCAGCATGACTCAAAGATATGTCAGTAGTATGTCATCACTATATTAGTGTAAGCAGTGATGGCGAACCTTTTTGAGACTGAGTGCCCAAACTGCAACCCAAAACTAACTTATTTATCGCAAAGTGCCAACATGGCAATTTAACCTGAATACTGAGGTTTTAGTATAGAAAAAACGGTTAGCTCCAAGGCACGCGTTACTTGGGAGTGGGGGTAGTCGGTGGCTTTGCTTTGAAGCAACTGTGGAACGTTTCGAACGGGTGAATCACGACCCTAGGAGGGTTTACTCAGAAGCAAGCCCCATTGCCAGCAACCTAGCTTACTCCCAGGTAAAGGATCGTGCTTTAATTCTTCCCATGAAAATCAGTCCGGTTTAACAGAGCTTAACAGGGTTACCTACACTACTTCCCCAAAACTAGGTCTTAGGTTTAATGCTAATAATCTCCCTGAAATAATTACACTATTATCACATGACAAACTCTGTGCACTCGTGCCCACAGAGAGGGCTCTGAGTGCCACTTCTGGCACCCGTGCCACAGGTTTGCCACCACTGGCATACATCATAGCTGGGACAGAGAAAGGCACGGCATTGTGGGAAGCCCACAAGTGCAGCATACGGAGCTAGTTACCATACAGCCCAGGGTGGACTCCCAGACACAATTCAAGCATAATTGCTTAAGGAGAGTCACTCATACTGATTGGCATGTGGGTGACCAGATATTTTGGTTGCCTTTTCGCTCTCCATGAGTTGTACACCAATCCTGAAGATAGCAGTGGTGACAGTTGTGGTATATCTGGAAAACTGGTGTATCCTCATTGCTGGGGACTTAGAAAAGCTTAGAATACTGAACGTTCCATTCTTCCCCCAGTGCTGACTTTAGGGCAGTGGTGGCGAACCTATGGCATGGGTGCCAGAGGTGGCACTCAGAGCCCTCTGTGGGCACGTGGGCACAGAGTTTGTCATGTGATAATAGTGTAATTATTTCAGGGAGATTATTAGCATTAAACCTAAGACCTAGTTTTGGGGAAGTAGTGTAGGTAACCCTGTTAAGCTCTGTTAAACCGGACTGATTTTCATGGGAAGAATTAAAGCACGATCCTTTACCTGGGAGTAAGCTAGGTTGCTGGCAATGGGGCTTGCTTCTGAGTAAACCCTCCTAGGGTCGTGATTCACCCGTTCGAAACGTTCCACAGTTGCTTCAAAGCAAAGCCACCGACTACCACCACTCCCAAGTAACGCGCGCCTTGGAGCTAACCGTTTCTTCTATACTAAAACCTCAGTATTCAGGTTAAATTGCCATGTCAGCACTTTGCGATAAATGAGTTTTGGGTTGCAGTTTGGGCACTCAGTCTCGAAAAGGTTCGCCATCACTGATGTATGCTCAGTTGCGTGTGGCCAGCTCCAGAGGCTGCGAAATGTGGTTCTAGCTCTCGCCCCTTATTTTCTTTTGTGATTGTTCAGGTTGCTGGTGACCAAAAAGAGTTTTGCCTTCCTCTCAACATCCCTACATGACTGATTTTTCACAAGGAGCAATTGGGGAGATGACAAGAATACCCTCTGCAAAGGTGCAATCATGATTTGTTAAAGGCTTTCACAGACTCAATTGCTTGTGGTGGATTTTCCGGGCTGTGGGGCCGTGGTCTGGTAGATCTTGTTCCTAACGTTTCGGCTGCATCTGTGGCTGGCATCTTCAGAGGTGTATCACAGAGAGAAGTGTGCTACACACAAGATCTATGAGACCACGGCCACACAGCCCAGAAATCCCACAACCACCAGTGTAGTCATGTGTTCCCTGGTTGGGGGAAACTGCATCCACCTTGCCTGCTCTTCTGACTGGCTTTACAAAGAAATCACCAATAGCTTATTATGAATGGCAACTCCATTCAACTGGCTTTCCTTCAAAGCTCTATTCCTGATGCTGTTCAATAAATGTTTGGAATTACTTCATCGCTGTCTGTGAAGCTTGGCAAATAGAAGCTGTCTGTGACTTGGCAAATAGACTCTATGCCCATCATTTGCTCACTACTGATTTCATTTGTCTTTAATGTTCTACTGTCTGCACATATCCAGGTTCACGATCACTGCTGGTGCATGATAAACAATGCAGGAGTGTTATCAGGCAGACTTGTGGCTGGGCAGGGGTGTTTCTTGAACCATCGGCTCTAAAGGTGCCATAGACAACACAGGCTAAGATGGATGCCATACTCTGAAGTCTGGACTTTAGTTCTAATAGCAAGAGTTCTGCCTGGGCAAGTTCCCACCTCAATATGTATAGCAGCCAGCTATTCCTTCCTCGAGAATAGCCATTTGGATCACAATAGCCACAGCCCTGGAAACAGAACACCTGTTCACTTACCCACAAAGAATATGCTAACACCAGCCACTCTCAACTCAACCAACTCTCCTGAGTTCTATCCTTACCTAGCTTAATCCTCTCACGCCCTTCCTGCCCCAGTATTGGGAGGACCACCCAACCTTGCTCTGAATTAGAATACCCCGCAGCTGTAATTTCATCAACTCCACCCAAAATCTAATCAAAAGCTGGACGCTCCCTGGCTTTGACTTATCAAGCCATTGTCCACTGTGCTGTTCTCCAGAGAACAGAAACTCCTCTTTGTGTAGAAAGACTGGCGCTCTTAGCATAGCCAGAGGGTTGATTTTTCCTATACCTCACCTGCCCAGACAGCAGCCCCTTCCTTGCCCAATGTTCTCTGGACTAGCTGTGCCCAATGCACTGACCCCTTCCTCTCGGAATTCAATGCAGGCGGGAGCCAGGCAAGAAAAAAAAAGGCTCACAAGAACAGAGTGGTAATTAAAGGCACAGTGGTCGCTGTAACTGTTACTCATGTTGAATATTCAGCTGATGGTTGGCACTGCACTGCATATGGAATCCACCCAGGCCTCTACCCTGGTTGGAGAGCTATCTGAGGAAAGCCAAGAGGCACAAGGAAAGCCATATGGGCACCAGTCTGCAATAGTAACAGATAGCATGTGGACTCAAGAACTCTGCACATGATGTGGTGTATGGATCGCAGACAGTAGGTGGTCCTCCCACCCTCTTTGGGATTCCCATTCTTTTTAAGAATCACCAACTGATGCAGATAATGCAGTTATTGGATCATCTCTTGTAGGGAGCCACATCAGAACTTTTCATCTGGGCTCTGATCACATCAGACAAAAAGTGTCATCAATGTTTGGCTAGAAACAGCAATGGTCCAAATGGCTTCACACTTCCTCGCCTGCAAAGGTACATCAGCATGTCAACACACTGACATTGTACTTGATGCTTCACAAACATGCTTGGGGAGAGTTCTTTCCACTACGCATACTTACCCCGTTATCACCTATGGCAGGGGTCTGCAACCTGCGGCTCTCCAGATGTCCATGGACTACAATTCCCATCAGACCCTGCCAATTGGCCATGCTGGTAGGGGCTGATGGGAATTGTAGTCAATGGACATCTGGAGAGCCGCAGGTTGCAGACCCCTGACCTATGGGAAACACACAGAAGCAATGGTGAAAGGAGGAATTTTTGAATAAATATGCAATAGGTGCATTGGATGGAGGGGGACATCTTTACAAGTCAAAGTCTAAGACTGAGAATCCTTTCTTTACCTGCGTGAGGTAACACAGTCTTTGTACTGCTGGTTGGAAGACTTGGGAGGATTGCAGGTTGGTGCTTTTGTCCTGGAATAACTTCTAAAAGTTCTGGGCCAGGCAGTTTTAGCAATATGCTGTACCAAGCCTTGCTGCTTGCATGCAGTGTCCTTCCTCCAAAGGTCACTAATCTGCTGATGCTGGGAGCGGATATACGCAGGACAAAAGGTGATAGCCCATGCTGTGATCACTTCTTCATCACAGCCGAGTCCTGGCCAGACTTTATATAATGGAGCTGTGATTGGCTGAAGTCTGCCAGTAATCCCTGAGCTGCTCTGTGGCTGTGTGGTGGGATGCAATTTGTTTTCCAATTCCATCAAATGGGCACAATGGGAGTTACTTATATTTATGCCAGTGTTTACACCAATGGATGTCATGACAACACTGCATATAGGCTGGAAGGGCCTACTTTCCCCACCCTAAACTTGCTCGCTTTAATAAGTAACTCCTAGCGGTAAACTTTGCCGCCATCCAAAGTAGTATCCAGACAGTCTTAATATTGAACTGTCAATTGCTCACACTGATGCTGGCACCAGTATAAATATACCCAGTTGCTTGAGAAGCTGTTTAAGTTCTAGTCTGCTACTGGAAGAAACCAGAAAACAAACATATATAATATGGCTTTCCCTTCTAATAAGGAACAGCAGTTTGCATTTCATCAGTATATAAAAAGGCTGTGCATATTGTATTTTTGATAACATACAAACATAGTTTATCGGTCAAGTCGTCAAAGGCAGGCTTTTTATGGTATGAAGGGTTCCTGAACACAAAAATTTAGCAACACTATATGACTTGGATTTCTTGGTGATCAAAACTCTTCATACCCAAGCTATATCTAAAAAAGGACTTTTGTATCTTCATGTCCCACAATACTTGACATTACACCAGGAGTGCAAAATATTCCATTATTTTGCAAGAATTTCAAGGGAAGCGAGTAGTAACAACTCCTGTCAGACTACTCAAGTTTGAGATGTCTTTTCCTGATTGACAACAGGGAAGTATTTAGCTTTGTGATCTGTATCTGGGGAAGATAAATTACTGCGATGAAATGGCGTTACGTTTCCACTCACATCTATTGTAGAAACGGAACAGCCCGTAGCTTCCGCTGTTCTGCACTGTACGATTTTGGAAGGAGATGAAACCCACCCTTTAAAAAATTAAAAGGCCAGAACAGTCCAGATATGGTGCAGAGAGGGAAGTTCAACCGTGCTCTCCAACAGCCACAGTAATCCTTTTCAATTTGTGCGGTGCAAACTCTCAGTGGAGAATCAGACAAACAGTTGGTTTTCATTACTAAAACATTGTTTTATAAGGATGATCACTAATCTTCAATTGTTTCCAGCATTCAGACTAGAATTCGATTTTTGTGCATCCGTAAGTAAATAAATATTTGGTTTATCGCCATGCATCATTTTCTATGTCTGACCAAAGATACTGCTTGCAGGTTTCCAGCCTAGATGCTCATGTCTCCGGAATTACAGAGTAGAAAGAACCACATGCAGCTGCAATAATACTTCCACTATCGCTTACCTATGTATTACTCCTATAACCTGGATGCCTGATGTCAAAACAAAGGCCCCTACTCTCATACAGGAATAGCCTGACTGCTCTGAGGAGCTCACTGATCAAATAGGCCTTGTGTCTAAACCACCCAGATTCCGCTATTCACACCCATTGAGCTACTGCGTAAGTAATAAAGGCCCAAATCAATTTTGCCAAATAACTATGTGAGATCCCAGAGCCCTCTTCCAAAGATAACCGTCCTTGATAATTCAATCATTAGCCCAGGGAAGATCATCGAGCCACTGCTCAGCCTTTATCCGATGAAGAGAGCTACAGGACTTACCTTGCTCTTCTGCAAACCAACACTGCCACCCACCTGAAACCATCCCACCTATGTTATAGGGCTGTTCTGTATCATCCCACCAAGCATGGCTATATATGGATGCCCAAATCCCCTTGAGTGTCCATTTGTCTGCACATACCTAGAATTCAAACACATCTGTAGGATCCAAGATCCTGCACTTGCATTATTGATCGAAATATAGTCACTTCACAGCCTATAAACAACATATATCAAGCCCCTCCAACTTTGTAGTAGGTTTTACTCGAACTTCCAACCCCAACTTTGCAGTTGGTTTCACTCCTGTGGACATCACTGGATCTTTTCTTTTGTTCCTGGATCACCAGTTCTTGAACGGGTTTCAGTTTTCAGGATTTCAAGAGGATTTCCCCATCTTGGACCAGTTTTTTGTTCTCCTGACCTACACCAAACCTAATCTGATCCATCTCTTCAGGAGAATGTATGCTTTCCCTCTAGATTCCCCATAACTGCCCTTAGGCGACAAACAAGAGTGCTTTGATTGTGTGTTCCTGCGTTGCAGGGAGTTGGACTTGATGGCCCTTGTGGTCTCTTCCAACTCTATGATTCTAAGAGTTCCACAACCAGGATTATTTATTTATTTATTTATTTATTTATTTATTTCGATTTATTATACCGCCC
Source organism: Sphaerodactylus townsendi (assembly GCF_021028975.2). Classification (NCBI taxonomy): domain Eukaryota; kingdom Metazoa; phylum Chordata; class Lepidosauria; order Squamata; family Sphaerodactylidae; genus Sphaerodactylus; species Sphaerodactylus townsendi. The sequence continues at coordinate 166,322,728 of NC_059426.1, forward strand.
CATCCCCGTAGGGCTCTGGAGATGCTACTATATTATGCTACTATATTACAATGCTGTTTTTACTTTCCTTGAATTTCATGTTCTAGCTCAGTGGTGGCGAACCTTTGGCACTCCAGATGTTATGGACTACATTTCCCATCAGCCCCTGCCAGCATGGTCAATTGGCTACGCTGGC
>NC_059426.1:167822987-167940487 GCF_021028975.2 Sphaerodactylus townsendi
CCCCCCCCCACCCCCCCCCCCCCCCACCCCCCCCCCCCCCCACCCCCCCCCCCCCCCACCCCCCCCCCCCCCCACCCCCCCCCCCCCCCACCCCCCCCCCCCCCCACCCCCCCCCCCCCCCACCCCCCCCCCCCCCCACCCCCCCCCCCCCCCACCCCCCCCCCCCCCCACCCCCCCCCCCCCCCACCCCCCCCCCCCCCCACCCCCCCCCCCCCCCACCCCCCCCCCCCCCCACCCCCCCCCCCCCCCACCCCCCCCCCCCCCCACCCCCCCCCCCCCCCACCCCCCCCCCCCCCCACCCCCCCCCCCCCCCACCCCCCCCCCCCCCCACCCCCCCCCCCCCCCACCCCCCCCCCCCCCCACCCCCCCCCCCCCCCACCCCCCCCCCCCCCCACCCCCCCCCCCCCCCACCCCCCCCCCCCCCCACCCCCCCCCCCCCCCACCCCCCCCCCCCCCCACCCCCCCCCCCCCCCACCCCCCCCCCCCCCCACCCCCCCCCCCCCCCACCCCCCCCCCCCCCCACCCCCCCCCCCCCCCACCCCCCCCCCCCCCCACCCCCCCCCCCCCCCACCCCCCCCCCCCCCCACCCCCCCCCCCCCCCACCCCCCCCCCCCCCCACCCCCCCCCCCCCCCACCCCCCCCCCCCCCCACCCCCCCCCCCCCCCACCCCCCCCCCCCCCCACCCCCCCCCCCCCCCACCCCCCCCCCCCCCCACCCCCCCCCCCCCCCACCCCCCCCCCCCCCCACCCCCCCCCCCCCCCACCCCCCCCCCCCCCCACCCCCCCCCCCCCCCACCCCCCCCCCCCCCCACCCCCCCCCCCCCCCACCCCCCCCCCCCCCCACCCCCCCCCCCCCCCACCCCCCCCCCCCCCCACCCCCCCCCCCCCCCACCCCCCCCCCCCCCCACCCCCCCCCCCCCCCACCCCCCCCCCCCCCCACCCCCCCCCCCCCCCACCCCCCCCCCCCCCCACCCCCCCCCCCCCCCACCCCCCCCCCCCCCCACCCCCCCCCCCCCCCACCCCCCCCCCCCCCCACCCCCCCCCCCCCCCACCCCCCCCCCCCCCCACCCCCCCCCCCCCCCACCCCCCCCCCCCCCCACCCCCCCCCCCCCCCACCCCCCCCCCCCCCCACCCCCCCCCCCCCCCACCCCCCCCCCCCCCCACCCCCCCCCCCCCCCACCCCCCCCCCCCCCCACCCCCCCCCCCCCCCACCCCCCCCCCCCCCCACCCCCCCCCCCCCCCACCCCCCCCCCCCCCCACCCCCCCCCCCCCCCACCCCCCCCCCCCCCCACCCCCCCCCCCCCCCACCCCCCCCCCCCCCCACCCCCCCCCCCCCCCACCCCCCCCCCCCCCCACCCCCCCCCCCCCCCACCCCCCCCCCCCCCCACCCCCCCCCCCCCCCACCCCCCCCCCCCCCCACCCCCCCCCCCCCCCACCCCCCCCCCCCCCCACCCCCCCCCCCCCCCACCCCCCCCCCCCCCCACCCCCCCCCCCCCCCACCCCCCCCCCCCCCCACCCCCCCCCCCCCCCACCCCCCCCCCCCCACTGAGGTTTCGCCTGCATCTGTGGCTGGCATCTTCAGAGGATCTGATCATCTTCAGATCCTCTGAAGATGCCAGCCACAGATGCAGGCGAAACGTCAGGAGAGAATGCTGCTAGAACACGGCCATATAGCCCAGAAACCACACAGCACCCCAGTAGGGCCAATGATGGGGGCAGTCAAATGCCCCTCAGCTAGTGGTGGGATTCAGCAGGTTCGCACCACTTTGGCAGAACCGGTTGTTAAAATGGTGCTTGTAAACAACCAGTTGTTAAATTATTTGAATCCCACCACCAGAACCGGTTGTTAAATTATTTGAATCCCACCCCTGCCCTCAACCATACCTGGGTCTAGCTCAAACTAGGAATCCACCTCCCTCTAGATTTCAGCTGGAATTTGAGGCCGTCAGAAGAGAGAGGGAAGCAGCCAGCCAAATATCCCATCCACTAAGAAACTCTTTTTTAAACCAACCAGTATTTTTTAAAAAATTGAATTGCCACATGCTTTGCCTTTTGATTCCCATAAGCTGTGTAGGGAGCCGGTTCTCGGCCAGCCATCCCAGAGGTAATCACAATCAACAGGAAAACTAACATCCCTGACTTAATTCTTCAGTTAACCTTCAGAAGGTCTACAAAGATTCATTAGCATGCTGTCCAAACGGGGTCCCCCCCCCCCTCCGAGGATCTGACACTTTAAAGCAAGCACTTGCCCGCCGCTGACAAGATTGATGAATATCAGACTGCCTGGGAATAATCTACTTACTTAGGAAAAGATGAAACCCTAGTTTGTAAGAGTCCATCTTCAGAGAGCAACAGATTTCAGGACTCCCTTCCACTTCATTCATGTGAGTACATGTGTCAGAACACGTTAGACCATATAAAGATGATGTTACTAACAGACCAGGCACATGTGTATGGAAATATGACAGGCCAGTTGTTTTACATCATAACGTCTGTAGTAATATTCCAGATGTCATCAGCCCATCTGTCCATCTCCTTTTGAAAGATGTCATTGATACAGACAAGAGATGGGGGATCAGACGGTTGGCAGGAAGGAGAAAATAGAGATCTGTGCTTGGAATTCCTCTGACCTGAACATAAGAAAGAGCCTGCTGGATCAGACCAGAGTCCATCTAGTCCAGCATTCTGCTACTCGCAGTGGCCCACCAGGTGCCTTTGGGAGCTCACGTGCAGGATGTGAAAGCAATGGCCTTCTGCTGCTGCTGAGCACCTGGTCTGTTAAGGCATTTGCAATCTGAGATCAAGGAAGATCAAGATTGGTAGCCATAGATCGACTTCTCCTCCATAAATCTGTCCAAGCCCTTTTTAAAGCTATCCAGGTTAGTGGCCATCACCACGTCCTGTGGCAGCAGATTCCAAACACCAATCACACGTTGCGTGAAGAAGTGTTTCCTTTTATTAGTCCTAATCCTTCCCCCAAGTATTTTCAATGAATGCCCCCTGGTTCTAGTATTGTGAGAAAGAGAGAAAAATTTCTCTCTGTCAACATTTTCTACCCCATGCATAATTTTATAGACTTCAATCATATCCCCCCTCAGACGTCTCCTCTCCAAACTAAAGAGCCCCAAACGCTGCAGCCTCTCCTCATAAGGAAGGTGCTCTAATGTGACGAGAACCCCCACAATGCCCCATGCACTTAGGAACAGCAGTCAGGGGAAAGTTCTCTCAATATCCAGTGAAGGGCCTTTGTTGTGATATCAGTGGCCAGCACACCACTACTTTTTCCTCACAGCCCTCAAATGTTTACGTTTAAAAATTCCACATTCTAATCAGCAGGATAGGCCACAGTGCAGATTTCAAAACAGACCACAACAACCGTTGCACAGACATGCAATAGAATGACTGTTGTACATCTTCAGACGTTCATCACTAGGGCAATTGACACACTTGTTGTCTCCTTCTCATTGAACCTACGTTCCCTTCAGGTTGGATTCTCATCTTTGCACTCTTCCGAACTCACCGACCTCTTAGATTAGAGAATCTCCATGGTTTCCAAAAGTGCCCGAAGAGCAACTTTTCATCTTCCTTTGCAGGGAAAGTGAAGGAAATCAGAATGCATTTAGCTTTCTTCAGGCTTTATTGCTCCTCTCCTCCTTTCCTGCTCATACCATGTAAGGGGGGGATATAAATCCAAACTCCTCCTCCTCCTCCTCTTCTGAGTAAGAATGATAGACGGTGACCTTTAGACTGGACTTTGAATATTGAGTATTGTCTCTCTGTGTCTTCGTGCAAGGCAATTACATGGAAAGGACAGGGAAGTGGTGGCAGGCAAAATGGTGGATCCGCTCGGCTAGTGATACTTCACAAGAGGAGAACCCCAATGTAAACCAAAAAAAGGAGAAAACCCCATTGTGAAGCAAAGGCCCTTTCCGCACGGGCCATTTACGGCGCCCTGGGGATGGCAAAAACACCGCCCCCAGGGAGCCGTTTGCACAGGCAGCGCTGCTAAAACGCAGCAGCGCTGATCTGGCTCCCCTCCCACTCACCTCGTTGCTTTCGTCGCTCTACTGGACTGCTGAGACCCTCCATCACTGTCCTCCGACCCCTGGAGGTTGGAGGACAGTGTGGGCGGGTCTTAGAAGTCCAGCAGGGCGACGAAGGCGATGAGGTGAGTGGGGGAGGGATGGGGAAGATGCGGCTCCATGCAGAGTCGCCTCTCCCGCGCTGGCCTCTGCGGGGGCTGCTCGCATACTCCCATGCGAACGGCCCCCACCCTTCCACCAGCAGAATTCCTGCCGGTGCAGGGGCGCCCTTTCCGCAGTGCGGAAAGGGCCAAAGAGCCACAGGATAAGTAGTGAATGCGTAAATGACCTAGGTGTGCATACAAGGGAGCAAGATTGAACCCCCTGAACCCTTCCCCATGTTTGTGCATTTGGTTGTGTTTCAATGAGCCCAAGTGAGTGAAATGTGGAGATCTTCCATGTGGAGCACAGTCATCTTTTTTTACCTGTTTTGGACGTACACGGGAAGTTCAATCACAGGCAATCGCTTTGTTGAACATTTGACAATGCTGATTTCAATAGGGAACGGACCATGGACCAAACCAAAACATACTCATTTTGTTCTAAAGATAGTTCCCCATATGTTGTTTTGCAGGGAGGAGAGATGGCTTGTTTTTAAAAGATGAAGACCCTGTTTTTTTTTCTAAATTCAACGTGACTTGCATCAAAGAACAGTATGAGTCTCTGGAACCAGCAGAGAGGAGTAGCAGCAGTGGAGGAGAAGACTTGGCCAGGAAGAGCAGAGTGACCTGCTGGTGTTCATTTTGGAGGGCTTTTCTCAAAGCCACAGCTTTTAAAACAGTGTATTTTAACAGGGGTTATCTCTTTTTCTCCTTCTAAGGCTCCTGTGAGCTAAGGCTGCTGAATCTGGAAGGTGGGGCTTAACAGGGGTTAACAGAGTTCATCTCTTGTTCCTCTTTGTCCTGGGCTCCTGAGAGGTGGGGCTTTAGTTCAGTCTCTGGAACCAGAGGTGGGGCTTTAGTTCAGTCTCTGGAACCAGCGGTTAATTTTTTAAAAAAATTAATAAGGACATATTTGACAGATAGTACGTGCAGATAGCTCCAGGGGGGGCACTGACTAAAAGCTTAATATTTAAATATCTAAACAAATCAGATATGAAGGCAGAAAGCCAGGAGAAAGACCTGGAAGTAGGGGTGGGTAGCGTGGTGGCCAAGTTTGCAGATGATACCAAATTATGTAGGGTGGTGAGAACCACAAAGGATTGTGAAGAGCTCCAAGCGGACCTTGATAAATTAGGTGAGTGGGCTCAGAAATGGCAAATGCAGTTCAATGTAGCAAAATGTAAAGTGATGCACATAGGGGCAAAAAATCCAAACTTCACATACACGCTACAGGGGTCAGTGCTATCAGTCACAGACCAGGAAAGGGATTTAGGCGTCTTAGTTGATAGTTCCATGGGAATGTCAACTCAATGCATGGCAGCTGTAAAGAAGGCAAACTCTATGCTGGGGATCATTAGAAAAGGAATTGATAATAAAACTGCAAGGATTGTCATGCCCTTATATATAAAGCAGTGGAATTGCTGAACCGCGACTTGGAGGCTAACTGTGTCCAGCTTCTGGTCGCCGCATCTCCAAAAGGAGTGGCTTGAGGGAGATAGAAAAGTGCAGAGAAGGGCAACAAGGGGCAAATAACAAGGATGATTGAGGGGACTGGAGCACCTTCCCTATGAGGGGAGAAGGCTGCTGCAGCATTTGGGACCTTTTCCTTTAGTTTGGAGAGGAGGCTGCCTGAGGAGGGATATGATTGGGAAGCTCTACAAAATTATGCATGGGGTAGAAAATGTTGACAGAGAGAAATTTTTCTCTCTTTCTCACAATCACTAGGAACCAGGGGCATCCATTGAAAATGCTGGGGGGAAGAATTAGAACTAATAAAAGGAAACACTTCTTCACGCAACGTGTGATTGGTGTTTGGAATATGCTGCCACAGGAGGTGGTGATGGCCACTAACCTGGATAGCTTTAAAAGGGGCTTGGACAGATTTATGGAGGAGAAGTCGATCTATGGCTACCAATCTTGATCCTCCTTGATCTGAGATTGCAAATGCCTTAACAGACCAGGTGATCGGGAGCAACAGCCGCAGAAGGCCATTGCTTTCACATCCTGCACGTGAGCTCCCCAAGGCACCTGGTGGGCCACTGCGAGTAGCAGAGAGCTGGACTAGATGGACTTTGGTCTGATCCAGCTGGCTTGTTCTTATGTTCTTATGTTCTTAGTATGAGAGTAATGATGACAAATATTTTTGGAACAACTGTGATGCTATGAAAGGAGACTGCAAGGTAAATTCAGAAGGAGGGACGCAAGATTTTTTTAAAAAATTGAGAAATACTGCCCGGGTGTGTGTCATTTTGTAGGCACAGGCCTTCTCTTCCAGCCAGGCTCCAGATAGCAACAGCCATAATCCCCCAAACAAGAGGCATATTAGCATTCAGCCTAATGGAATTCATAGTGTCATTAAAAGACCCCTCTTGTTCTAAAACATGCCCCAGAATTTAAACCTCTTAATGATAAAGGGGAGACTCCTGTCTTTTTGCCTAGAAACAGACCTTCCCTGACACCAGGATTCTGAGATCCTCCAGAGGAGTGTCAATAGTCAGTTTCTATTGTTCAATTCAAGTCAGGGCCATAAAGGCACATTCAGATAAGAAAGTAGAAACACCAGAAGAACAGGATGTCAATGGTGTGAAATATGCTGAATCAGGTCAAACAACGAAGCTAAGGCCGTTTCCGCATGGAGGCGGAAGGGGTCAGGTCGGTATAATCCACGCCGACCCGACCCCTCTGGGACCGTTTGCATGGACGGTCCCAGAAACGGCCGAGACGACGGCGCAGAGCTGCGCTGTCGTCAGAGCGACTCACCAGTCCTGCGGCCCTCCGGCGCGTCCCCGAGGCCAGGGGACATGCCCCCCTGCCCTGCGCGACCGCTCCAGGGTTGCAGGGCAAAGGGGGCGTGTCCCCAGGCCTCAGCGACGCGCCGGAGGGCCGCAGGACTGGTGAGTTGCCCGGGGGGGGGAGGCGCCTGGAAGGCGCAGCCATTCGCACAGCAGCGGCTCCAAGCCGGCGTTTCCAGTAAACCTCACTTGCCGAGTGAGGTTTGGAAACGCCGGCTTCACACCAGTCTGGCGGCACGAAGGCGGCGCAGCTGCGCAGCAGCTGCGCCCCCTGTGCCAATGGCTCCCTGGGGACTGCGCTTTTGCCGTCCCTAGGGTGCCATAAACCGCCCGTGCGGAAAGGGCCCAAGTCTCTGCATGTTTTTGAAACATTAAGGCCATCTCCTGACTATCTCTTGGCCTATTGGCATATTGATGACTTAATTATGACAGTACGGTTGTAATCCTATCTGAACCAATTGGTCTTCTCTTTCTTTTGATATACTCTGGCTTGTACCCTTTATAAACCCCTGGTTTTGCTCAGTTGTGTGTGATTCTCCTGATTCTAGCAGAGGCCCTTGTTGTCTTCAATAAAATTATTTCTTTAATTTTATTCTTTTGCCGGTTTGGCTCATTTGCCTCGGGGTCTGTACCCCAAACCTGTGGCGACAATTTCATAACTGTAAAATCAGGTGTGATCTGGGTGTTTAGGGTTGGTCCAAAAATTGTCCTTGCACCATTGATTAAATGCTAACGCAAACAAAACTTTTCACACATTCAGCCGTAAGTCAAGTGAGAAATCGGTACACGTAAGAACCAATCAGAGCAGGTATCAGAAGGAGCCCATCAGGAATTTCATAGGCAAAATGGTTACTGATGAAACTCAAGTCCATCCTATTAGAGTTCAAACTCTGTTTCCATGGCAACCATCCAGAAGTCAATAGACCACATCTTCTGCCCTCTGAGCTGTTTATATTATGTGCATCTCCATAGCTGGCCTGAAACTGAGTTTCCTATTTCATAAAATGCCCCCAGATTGAGGCATTTAAGACTGTGGAATCGGTGGTAACCAGCCAGCCCCGCCAGCAAAGTATTTAATAATGAGAACGAGTCGCTGAAGTGTCTGGTCACTGAGGGATAATTCTCCTCTGGCCCCTCATGCTCCAAAGAGGCATCGTATTAATCAGAGTCTTGTCTGGTCACATGTATTTGCATTTCTTTCTCACTGGCAATTATTCCCCAAATTACATTATGAAAGGAACTCGCCCGTAGGTAATTTGAGCGTGTTGTTTGCAGAGACAATGTGACGTACTTATTAGCGCCGAGGTAGCAGAGGTGTCATGAAATGACTGCTGAGTTTCAGCCGACCCCAGAATGCTGCGTTCACCTCCAAGAGAGACGATGACCTCAATTTTCTGCCTCCCCCTACATTTCCTATACCTGCCAAAAGCACATGACATACAAACGCTAGATTTAAAAAGGCTGCACAATGTAACACAGAAGCCAACGTAGACACTCCATAGTTCCACTAGACCAGGGGTCTGCAACCTGCGGCTCCAGATATTCATGGACTACAAATCCCATCAGCCCCTGCCAGCATGGCCAATTGGCCAATTGGCAGGGCTGATGGGAATTGTAGTCCATGAACATCTGGAGAGCTGCGGTTGCAGATCCCTGCACTCAACAAAAGGGTCGATTCCGCACTTGCGTTATCGACCTAAGTTCGAGCTGCGTTCGACCTAAGTGCTCCGCACAACCACTAGGATCGACGTGGTTTTGTACCAGCTTCGCCCCGTGTAACGGTCAAATTTCTGACTCCAATTGGGAACTACTACTTTTTCAGGGAACCACGCTCGAACTCAGCTCGATTCCAGTAAAGTGCGGAATCTCTGGTGCCAGGAGTCCCCCATTCAGCCAATCACAGCTGAGTGTTTCGGGCATGCATACAGCTGGCCAATAAAAATATGCCACCTTCATCCCTCCATTCCTGTGGCAGTTTTTTAAATAACGTGTGTGGGGATAGATGGAACATGGCCCCAGAACAGTAGCCAATTGGAACGGAGCGGCGAAGAGGCACAGGATGATTCCGCCCTCGAGCTGGAATCAAGCTGGTTGCAGTGGGGAACAACAATGGCTTCGACCTAGATTAGTATCCTTCTCAGGGAACTGGGTTGAACCTATTTTACTTGTGTGCGGAATTGTCCTTAGTTCCAGAGGTGTAGCTCCAAGGGGGAAGAGGGGTGCACGATACATAGGGCGCGTGCCCCTGTGGGGGAGTGGCAAGGGCATTCTGGGGGCATGGTGGGTACATTCTGGGGTTGGATGGGGGCATTCCGGGGCGGGATGGGGGCGGACGTTGGCGTGGCAGGGGCAGAGGATGCACCAGTGCACTGGGCACTTTCCCCCCTTGCTATGCCTCTGGCTTTAACACATAGCAAGGGTTGCCTTGCCCCCAATTGGGGTGTAGGATTCCCCACCCTCAGCTCCCATCACTGTGCAAAAGGACGTCCACTGGAATGGCTTGTAGGGACTCCAATCTTGGCCTCTAGTCTTGATCTATCTATGCTGTCTCCCAGTTAGTTTCTGGGCACAATTCAAGATGCTGATGTTAGTCATTAAAGCCCTATCTGGCTTAAAACCAGCATACCTAGAGGACCTCTGACATATAAGTGCCACCAAGTGGCAATCAACCTATGGTGGCCCCAAAGAGCTTCCAAGGTAAGTGAGAAGCAGGGGCAGTTTGCCATTCTCTTCATCTGCATGGCTCAGTTGTTGTCTGAACAATGGTCCCTATGAACACACGATAATAGAAATCTAATTCTGTGGTTTCCCGTGAGCATGTGTTGGGGGTTTGCAGAACTGTGCCTTGCTTCTTGGAGAAACAGTTCAGAAGTCATCTGCCAAATACCCAGTGGCTGTGTGAGATAGTAATCAAGGTGTTAACACTCGCTGTGATTATTAGGATTGCCACCTCTGGATTAGGAAATAGCTGGAGATTTGGGGGGCGGAGCCTGGGGAGGGAGGGGCTGGGAAGGGGAGGGGCTTCAGCAGAGCCCACCCTCCAAAGCAGCCATTTATTTCAGAGGAAGTGCTCTTGGTCACCTGCAGATCAGTTGTAATGATGGGAGCTCCCTAGATACCACCTGAAGATTGCCAACTCTAGGGATTATAAGTGAACTCTCAGATAAGCGCAGGTTCAGGCCGTGCTCTTCTAGAAGGACACCATTTTCCCTGTTTACTCACAGTTTACTCACACTTAAGTACAGCAGGGTAAGGAAGGATGAAATTGAGAAATGGTGACCTTGTGGAAAGGACCAAAAGCTTGCCAAGGCCGTTTTCATCTCTGTCTGCTTCTGTAAGAAGCTTTGCCGATGATTTCTGTGAAATCTTCAGAGGTACCTAATGGCTTTATTGATCTCGCTGCTGGGAAAAAAATGCACTTCGGTGTTTCTGTCTGCCTCGGCTTTGCTAATGAGAACAAGTTGGTGTTCCTCTGACTGGAAGAATGTGGAGAAACACATACCCAGGGATGTATTTCAAGGGAACGGCAAGGTCATCGTTTTTATTGGCTCAGTGGGAGTGACATGCTCACCTCTGCCCTGCAAAACACTGCAGACTGAATCTTTCCTTCCTTAACAGCACCCTGTAACCCCGGGGTCCCCACCCCTTTTCGGCCTGTGGGCAATTTTGGAATGCTGATACAGTGCGTTGGGCTCAGCCACAAAATAGCTGCCGTAAAATGGCTGTTGCAGGAGATGAAGCCGCCCCCAAAATAGCTGCTGCGTCTTCCCTTCAGTCACACAGTGAAGCTCCTAGTATCTTAGAAATCTATGCAGCCGGTCAAATCTCCAGCGGCCCAACAGAAGACTTGCTGGACAAAAGCTTCACCTGGTCCCGCCCACTTTCTAAAAGCCCTTGGCGGGCACCAGGAAGGGTGCTAGTTTGTGCTATGGCACCCACGGGCACCACGTTGGGGGACCGCTGCTGTAACCAATTATGTGCAGCCAGGGAAGGGTTGGGAGGTGGTCTGTTAGCTCCAGTTCCTCTTGTGCGATGGGGTGAATTGTTTCTTTTTCATGATGTAACCCCTATGCTCAGAATGGGTTGACCCAGAAAGGGGTGGAGACTCAAAGCAGCAGGAGGCTGCAAAAACTCATGAAGTTGGAGGAAGCATGGCTACCAGGCTGGGACCTTGATTTATTTCTTTATATATATATTTGTGTGTGTGTGTGTGTGTGTGTGTGTGTGTGTGTATGTATATATATGTATATATATGTGTGTGTGTATATATACGTGTGTATATATATGTGTGTGTATATATGTATGTATATGTGTGTGTGTGTGTGTGTGTGTGTGTGTGTGTGTGTGTGTGTATATATATATATATATATATATATATATATATATATATATATATATATATATATATATATATATATATATATATATATATATATTCTCACATAAAAAGACAACACACAAAACACAAAAACATACAAAAAGAAAAACAAAACACAACCCATTACACTCCATAAGGTGACTTCCAGCTATCTCATTTTTTAATAAATGCCTTCTGGAAATTACAATTACGGTTTTAGATTTCAAACCCTGACACTACTTCTCTATTTGAATAGTTCTCAAAAAATATTCTGTAAAGGTTTCCAGTTTTGTGAAAAATTGTCCCACCTGCTATCTCTTAAGCCCCTTCCGCACATGCAGATTGCAGAATAATGCACTTTCAATCCACTTTCACAATTGTTTGCAGGTGGATTTTGCTATTCCGCACAGTAAAATCCAGATGCATTGCAAGTGCATTGAAAGTGGATTGAAAGTGCGTTATTCTGCATGTGCGGAAGGGGCCTTAATAATGCTGTCAGTTTTGCCATTTCTGCATGTGCTGTAACTTTCAGACTCCAGTCCTCTTTTGTTGGTATCTTATTGTCTCTCCATTTTTGTGCCAATAAAGTCCTTGATGCAGTTTCCATATACATAAACAGAGTCCTATATTGCTGAGGAAAGTCTTCACCCATTACCATTATTAGGCCTCAGGTTTTTTCAAAAATATTTTCAATGTTCTTTGCAATTCCATGAGTATCCTATTCTAAAAGTTATAGCCTCTTTACATTTCTACCACATATGAAAAAGACCCCTCTTCAGAGGTGGGATCCAACCAGTTCTCACCACTTCTCTAGAAGTGGTTACTAATTTTTTCTGAGGCCCCTTCCGCACATGCAAAATAATGCGTTTTCAAACCACTTTCACAACTGTTTGCAAGTGGATTTTGCCATTCTGCACAGCTTCAAAGAGCATTGAAAGCAGTTTGAAAGTGCATTATTCTGCATGTGCGGAATGAGCCTGAGTGCCGAGAAGGGGTTACTAAAGCAACCTCCCTGCCCAATAGGGACTGGAGGTGCGTGTGTGCGGCGGCGCCACTGTTTGAATCCCACCACCATCGGAACCTGTTATTAAAATTTTTGGATCCCACCACTGCCCCTCTTGCTGTTGACTCTTCCAGCATCTATTTGAGAAACCTTTAAACATTTCTGCCTCTTTTTGCTGTTAAATACCATCTATACAACATTTTGTAACAATTTTCTTTCAATCTGGGTCACTATCCACTCACCATAAGCCGCGGGGTCACCTCTTTAAAAGCCACGGGGGTCCTGGACGCTCCCCACATCTCCGGCGCTCACTGCGCGGCTGCCAGGGATTTACCTCTTCTCCTCACTCTGGCTGGGCGCGGGCAAATTAAAGGCTCCGCTTAAAAGAGCAACTTTTTTAAAAAAAAACCGCTGGTGCTGCGGGGTTGTGGGGAACTCCTCCGGCTGTTTATGCTGACTGTTGATTCTCGGGCTGTGACGGCAGCAGCTTCACGGGCCAATCAGGGAACAGGGAAAGCTTCATCTTGTTAAGTGGGGTGTCCCCTGCCTAAAGAGATGTTAACGTGAGTGATGACGTCGACACGCGATGTCGACATTATCCAGTCAAGTCGACGCCTTCACGCCTCAACTTGTTCCAAAGCCCGCGGCCGAAAGCAAATACCGGAAAATGTCGCAATGGCCGAGCCGGTAATGAAGGAAGTACAAGAGAGTCGCGTATGCAAGCAGCTGGCTTCTGCTTTCAACTTCCAAACACTGCTGATGACGATAAATCTCCACAGAAAGCGCAGCCAACGATGATTGCAAGGTTGACGCCAGTGCATGTGCCGGACACGCTCTTAATAGAAGGCTGTTAGCCGCTTTGATGACGCTCAGCGCACTTCGCAATGCCAGGCGGCGTAACCCCGAACTATGATAAAACAACCTCTTTCCCAGCCAATCACACTGGAGACTCACCGGCTGGCCGCAGCCACTTTCTGCGTAACTCATGACGCATAATGCCCCATCGCCAATCCGAGCACTCCACTTCCCCTCATATTGCAACGTGAACTCCCCGCCTTTGCTGCCCAAGCGCTATTTCAAGAATTGCAAACGTTAGTGGGGAACAAATGTCTCCGCGCGGTCAGAAAAGCCACGAGGCTTTCTACTCGCGTGTAGTCGCAGCGGCGTTGCAGTTTAGTGAGGTAAGTGGGTAGTGGCCCTCTGTAACATGCCGTACATTTTAAACCTTTCTTCCACAGTTTCTCCCACTGTTCCATCAAAATAGCATGGTCAAAATTTCTAGATCATTTAATCATTACAGATTTAACCACCACATCTTCTGCATCCCATTGTAAAAAGCATCTTATACATTTTGATAATCAGTTTGTCATCATTTATACATAAATTACATTCAAAATCTGTCATTTGCGGATTAAAACCAGTTTTCTTATCGTCTTTAAATGTTTCTAACAGTTGGCAACCATAAAGCCAATTTTCAATTTTAAAAAAATCATTCATAGGTTTAAGTTCACATTTATTCGCTTGAAAAATCAACAGCTCTCTATATGTCGGACATTTTTCTTGCATATTCACTTCTTTTCTGGCAAACGCTTCAGCTGGAGACAACCATAAAGGCAATACCCCTACAACACATCTCTATTATTGCAACCATATCCATAATGAACATAAGAACATAAGAAAGAGCCTGCTGGATCAGACCAGAGTCCATCTAGTCCAGCACTCTGCTACTTGCAGTGGCCCACCAGGTGCCTTTGGGAGCTCACATGCAGGAGGTGAAAGCAGTGGCGCTCTCTGCCTGCTGCCAAGGCTGCCCTCGAAAGCACCTGGTCAGCAAGGCATTTGCACTTCAGACGAAAGAAAGAAGAGGATCAAGATTGGTAGCCATAGATTGACTTCTGCTCCATAAATCTGTCCAAGCCCCTTTTAAAGCTATCCAGGTTAGTGGCCATCACCACCTCCTGTGGCAGCATATTCCAAACACCAATCACACATTGCGTGAAAAAATGTTTCCTTTTTTTTTTTTTTTTAGAGTCAAATGCCCCCTTACGATCCAAAAAGGCTACACTTAATTTAGTAGAGCTGTTTTTGGAGTATTTGTTGGCTAAGTGGGCCAGGACATGAACTTGGTCTAGTGTTGATTTCCCCTTGGAGAAACCCACTTGCTCGGGACCAATAATATTGTTTTTGTTTGACCCACCCATGCTCCTCTAGTCCTGATTTTGGAGAAGTTTGGCATAAATCTTCCCAAATGATAGAAAGCAGGCTAATGGGTCGATAATTTCAGCATGGGTTCACTTTGGTCTCCTTTTTTTTTGAATAATATTGGGACTCAACCGCACGGAGGAAGTCCATGCCTTTGGCATTATCCCCTTTTCATTGATCCTTGTAAAAAAGAAAGTTGGCTAGTAAATTTGCTCCACCATAGAGGGTTTGCTTTCAGTATTTCGGGAATAATGGCATCGCTGCCTGGGGCCTTATTTGTCTTTAGGTTTTGTATCAAGGGGATGATCTCTTGACAAGTAACCGGATCCCAGCTTGGTCCCACTGGGCTTTTCGCTGCTATCACCATTTGCTTGGGTGTGGATTTGTTTCGCAAACACTTTCGAAAAGTACTCGCCCCATCTCTCTAGGGTGATATCTACCCTGGATGGTCCCTGGGGGTAGTTTGTCCTGTTTACTATTGACCAGAATTTCCTTGCATCATTTGTTTGGGATGCCTCTAGCAGCAGTTCCCAGTCGGCTATGATGCGGGATTTATGTTTTTGGCCCATAAGTAATTGGAGTTGTTGTTTGGATTCTCCAATTTTTATGAGGAGGTCGTTATGTGTGTAGCGATAGATGTTTCCTTTTATTAGTCCTAATTCTCCCCGCCCCCCAGCATTTTCAATGTATGCCCCCTGGTTTTAGTATTGTGAGAAAGAGAGAAAAAATTATCTCTGTCAACATTTTCTACTCCATGCATAATTTTATAGACTTCAATCATATCTGTCCTCAGATGTCTCCTCTCCAAACTAAAGAGTCCCAAATGCTGCAGCCTCTCCTCATAAGGAAGGTGCTCCAGTCCCTCAATCATCCTCGTTGCCCTTCTCTGCACTTTTTCTATCTCTAATGAGCTCCTTCTAACATAATCATTTGAAAAAATCTCCCCCTTGTCATTCCACATATCTATGCCAACCAGATCTTCTATGATGTCCCTCCAGATCTACGAATCTACTGTTCTTCAAAACCACCATTCCCTTATCCCTACTTAACAAGCAGCTTCAAAGGATGGTTTTAAATCTGGTAATGAGAGACACCCCCCCCCCTCCTTTCCTTTGCATCTTGCTCATTTTTATATTTAATTCTTGGTTTCTTACCAAATGAAGTTACTTATATCTTTTTAAGGCTACAATCCTATTTTTTCTAGGAAGATGCCCCCTAGAATAACATAATATTTACTTTTGAGTAGACCAGCTTAGAATTGCTCCACAGTTCATTGACTTCACAGTGATCTAAGTTGCAATCCTCCAAACCCATGTGCTAGGAATTAAGTGTCAGGGAATTAGTCTGAATAGACACACTTAGCATTTCAGGGCTAATTTACGATGAATAAACTGACTACTATCCATCATGCTAATTTGCTTCTCTTTTTCCAATCTTCTATGCCAACTGTTCCACCTCAGACATTTTTTTTAGAGTTCACTATATAAACTATAAATAAACTACCGTGTTTCCCCGAATATAAGACAGTGTCTTATATTAATTTTTGCTCCCAAAGATGCGCTATGTCTTATTTTCAGGGGATGTCTTATTTTTCTGTGTTCTGTTCGTCGGGCATGCTTCCAAACAAAAACTTTGCTATGTCTTACTTTCGGGGGATGCCTTATATTTCGCACTTCAGCAAAACCTCTACTATGTCTTATTTTTCGGAGATGTCTTATATTAGGGGAAACAGGGTAATACATTCTTTTCTACTACACATTCTGTTGGTTACATGGCTAGCTAATAAATGGTTCAGTTTTGTAAGAATCCTAAAGAATTTGTTAAGGGGATATTGTGGAATTCAAGGATGTCGGGCTGGCGTCAACATTTGCAGTATTTATATTTTGTAACCTTTATTTTGTATTGTTTTTATATGTTGTATTATATATTGATTGTGAGCCACCCCGAGCCCTTTGGGGGATTGGCGGGGTATAAATGTTAACATAAATAAAATAAATAAAGGCAACCCAACACCATTTAACACACACACAAGTAGAAAGTACCAGGGGATTCCCTACCTGCTGCCATACCCACATACCACCCCCTATGCCAATCATCTCTGCCACTACTCCATTTCCCCTAATTGTCATTTGTACATCCATTGCTCACCATCTTCCTGCACTCATCTACCTCTTCTGCACTCACCATCAGCTTAGCTTAGGGGTGGCCAATCTATGGTGTGTCATGATATATAAAAAAGAGAGAAGGGTTCACAAAAAGGTCATCTAAGTTAGCAGAAGTTTGCCAACCCGAAGGCCGGAGACAGTCAGTCTAGGAGTAAAGGAACAGTTAACCTTTAACATGATTGGTGAATTCAACTGTAACTCTAGACCAATGAGAGGCTGTTGCCTGGGCGAGGATGTTGGATGTACGCATTGTATATGCTAAGTTGAGACTGAGATAGAGAGAGTGTTCAGTTCAACTTTGTTATTGCTGAAGAGTTCTGCATAGTATTAGAGTCTTATATAACATAGACTTGTGTAACCTTGCAACTGCTAAAGTAAAACCTTCCTATGGAAAGAAAACCTTGCATGAAGAGTATTCCTTTCCAAGCGTGACAGGAGGTTGCAGTGAGTGCAAGAAGACTACTCAACCTTCTCATCTTACCAGAGTGACTCTGCTTTAAACTCTGCTGATATGGTGCTCCAGATGTTCATGGACTACATCTGATGGGAATTGTAGTCCATGAACATGGACATCTGGAGCACCATAGGTTGGCCGCCCCTGGCTTAGCTTCTCTGCTGGCATGCTGCTGCTGCTGCTGCTGCTGCTGCTGCTGCTGCTGCTGCTGCTTCTTCTTCTTCTTCTTCTTCTTCTTCTTCTTCTTCTTCTTCTTCTTCTTCTTCTTCTTCTTCTTCCTCTTCCTCTTCCTCTTCCTCTTCCTCTTCCTCTTCCTCCTCTTATTGTTATCATTTCTTGTATCATTGAATCAGCAACGCAGTGGCGTAGGAGGTTAAGAACTCGTGTATCTAATCTGGAGGAACCGGGTTTGATTCCCAGCTCTGCCGCCTGAGCTGTGGAGGCTTACCTGGGGAATTCAGATTAGCCTGTGCACTCCCACGCACGCCAGCTGGGTGACCTTGGGCTAGTCACAGCTTTTCGGAGCTCTCTCAGCCCCACCTACCTCACAGGGTGCTTGTTGTGAGGGGGGAAGGGCAAGGAGATTGTAAGCCCCTTTGAGTCTCCTGCAGGAGAGAAAGGGGGGATATAAATCCAAACTCCTCCTCCTCCTCCTCCTCCTCCTCCTCTTCTTCTTCTTTCTTCTTCTTCTTCTTCTTCTTCTTCTTCTTCTTCTTCTTCTTCTTCTTCTTCTTCTTCTTCTTCTTCTTCTTCTTGTTATCATTTCTTGTATCATTGAATCAGCAATACTATGAATCATCACTACAGCAAATGAGTGGAAAAAAAGAAGAAAAAACGATGATGTCCAGGAAACAACGTTCTGTATAATGGAGTATGGACAAACTTCATAGGAAACAATGGGATCAAAAACACCTTCAAAATGGGATGAGTGCGGTGTGGGGAAAAGGCCATTATTCTATCTTATTTGTAAATTGCTCTGATTTTCTGCGGGAGAGCGGGCAACCCCCTCCCCCCCACCCACAGCTTTTTCATAAAATAAATACATTCAAATAACGCAGTGCTTGGAGGCTGGTTTTTCGCCACTTACATGCAAGTGTTGTGACAATAAAAGTTTTTAAAAGACATATTTAATGGAAAGACTTCCATGTGAGGGAATGAAAATAAGGATTGGTGGGTTGAACTCCAAAGTGCAAACAAAGTGGGGATTTTCAGACTGGAAATTTGTTCAGAAACTTGATAAAATTCCTCCATGGATTTGATAGATCATCTTAGATGAAATTAAAAAAACCAGAACCTTGCAGATCTTTGCCAACACTTTCTCTTTCTCAAATTGGTTCTAAAAGGATTACCAAGTGGGTACTTTTTGTTTCCCCTAGTCATGGCCGTTTCGCGACAAGATTATCGCTGGGGGGGTTACGCGAAGTCACGCATTTTATGACGCTCGACTCCAACTTCCCCAGGACCATCTTTCGCATCGGTAATGGTCCCGGTACAAAGGGGAAGACTGTGCTAGCGCGAAGCTGCTGTTACGCCTGATCGACCTACCTTCTCTGCGACGGTCCGATACATCGCCGAGGCCAGGGGACATGCCCCCCTGCCCACGCAACCGCTCCAGAGTCGCAGGGCGGGGGGCGTGTCCCCAGGCCTCGGCGATGCGCCGGACGGTCGCAGAGAAGGTAGGTCGATCGGGCAAAGGGGGGAGGGATGGCGCCTTCCAGCTGCTGCCGTTCGCACGGCAGTGGCTGGAAGCTGCCGTTTTCCAAAAACCTCACTTGGGGAGCGAGGTGGGAAAATGGCAGCTTCATGCCGCTGGGGAGGAGTGAGGGCGGTGCGGCTGCGAAGCAGCTGTGCCCCCCATGCGAACAGCTCCCTGGGGACGGCGTTTTTGCCGTCCCCAGGGTGCTGTATTTGGCCCGTGCGGAAAGGGCCATGGAGTGATTTAAGTTTTATGATCTAATTTTTGCCTGTTCAATTTGCCTGCTGAATGGAGTTGTCTCAAATGGCAGACTTGTATCTGCTTTGCACCGGCCGCCACATCAACAACAAAACCCCAGCAAGCTTTTCTATAATTCACTCCCGTTTGTCTTCTTTTCAGAGTGCTAACTGATTGCATTAGAAACTTGACCGTGCCCACTGGCTGCGTGCTCTTTCTACCATCCCCTCTCTGCCAGGACCCCAAACCATGAAGACAACCCCCCCCCAGCACATTGCCTTCTGCCCTACCAGCCGCACACAGCAGATTAGACAAATTAAACCCACCCGTTTCCAGTTCCTCTATGATTATGCGCCCATAATCTGCAGAAGATGGTTAATTACACTTTGAGCAGCGTAAGAAACCTTGCATATCGGTCTGTTAATAACAATTCTCACCGGGGGTTTAAATCTAGCATGCATTCACAAGACGGGCTAATGAAATTTTTTTTTTAAAAAAAAAACCCCAACTTTTAAAAAAGGAATCATGTGGAAAATTTGCCCAACAGTTAGTGACATCCTCGCCCAGGAGACCCCCAAGAGTTTTTAATTTTCCTTTGAACTGCTAGAATCCTGAAGCCACGCTGGGGTGGTTAAACGGGGGCACATCGCGGTAAACGGAAGCGCATCGTGATGTCACTGTGAAGGGGCCTGCCAGATGTCGCATTCGTCAGATCATAATTTGGGTCTGACACAAGGCCTGAGCATCAGTTCCCCCAAAAAAGACTTGTGACCAACCTCCTTCTCTCCTAGTTCCCAATTCCTCGCCATTCTTACAATCTCATGAGACTTGAAAGGGGGAAAAATCTATTTTAGTTCTGAAATAATAGAAGTAGACGATAAGTGTAGGTCTGCTGGAAAGTAAGTTACATGTCATGCATTGAGATTTACTCTCGAGAAAGTGTTCTTTTATATTTTATTTTTTAAAAAATGATTATTTTTATTATGATTTTCCAAATTTTAACGTAAATAATCCAACATATATGATCCACATAAACATTTACTAAAGGTAAACACCTGGTCTTAACAGCATTTCATATGTTATACAGCAATCTGAGTCTAACCTTAACTGTTTCGTTATTATATATATAGAAGAAGAAGAAGAAGAAGAAGAAGAAGAAGAAGAAGAAGAAGAAGAAGAAGAAGAGGAGGAGGAGGAGGAGGAGTTTGGATTTATATCACCCTTTCTCTCCTATAGGAGACTCAAAGGGGCTTACAATCTCCTTGCCCTTCCCCCCTCACAACAAACACCCTGTGAGGTAGGTGGGGCTGAGAGAGCTCCGAAAAGCTGTGACTAGCCCAAGGTCACCCAGCTGGCGTGTGTGGGAGTGCACAGGCTAATCTGAATTCCCCAGAGAAGCCTCCACAGCTCAGGCGGCAGAGCGGGGAATCAAACCCGGTTCCTCCAGATTAGAATGCACCTGCTCTTTACCACTATACACTCTTCCCCATTCATCAAAGTTATTCCATCCAGATCTATTTTATCCTGCGGTAAAGCTCACGCTTACACAACATTTTGTGTAGTATATCAATATTCTATAGATAGAACGTGTATATCTTTGTCTTTCTTCATGTATTCTACCCATAAATGCCAGTTCATCTCATACGTTTCAAATGGGAAATTGCGTAATTGGTGACTTAGGATTTTAGCCAATGTCATGGAGGCCAGTCCAGGTTTCCCTGTTCTCCCAGTTCCCATTAAAGTTTCTAATCTCTCCAACTCCATGCTTTGAGCTTTGGCTAAGGACAGCGCACTAAAATGTAAGGGACCAAGATTTGAGTCCACTAGCACCTTAAAGACCAACAAGGTTTTCAGGGTAAATGTTTCTAGAGTCAGCATTTTGACTTGCAAAAACTTATACTCTGGAAATCTTGCTGATCTTTAAGAGGCCACCATTAATTTTTAAAAAACCCTGCAGTCCAAAAAAAAAAACAGTTCAAAATTTTGAGTTGATACTTACTACTTAGTTTCCCTGTGCACCTTTAGTGTTTGGCCACAAAGCTAAGAATCAGATCTTGCCATTCACTTCTCACTATTGGCTTGATGTCTGGATGCAGCTACAAATAAATAAACCAAATTATTATTCACAGACAGGGCCGGAGCGAGGGGGAACTGTGCCCAGGGCACGTGTGCTCTCTGCGCCCCTGCCACGCCCCCGCCCGCCATGCCGGTGCATCACACACACACCACCCCCTTGGCACTATGCCACTGTTCACAGAGCAATTAACTAACTAGTTCTTAGGCGATATCTGCCAGTCCACTTGAATCACTTTGCAAATGTGTAGGTTTTAAATTGTTTTAACCCATGTAAGGATAAAAATACTGCTACAGTATATCAGCTTTTTGCTAAAAAAAAATAGGTTAGGGGAGGTCAGTTGTGATTGGAGAATTGGCAATTAGAGATCAGTAAACCCAACATTCCCCATTTCCATGACTATGAGCCATACTGGCCTCTCTTTAGCGGAAAAATCATAGCAGAACATAATGTTTGGCATAACCGAGCAGGGGGGGAAACTCAGTACCTGTGAACTAATTATGAGTCAAGCTAGATGGAAATCCTCCACTATTCATTTCTAGAAAGGATTTGAAGGGTACAAAGGAAATCTGGCCCTAGGTAAATGCTTTGTACGTGATCCCTATCTTTCCCCAGCTGTTTCCTGGCGCAAAAGGAAACATGTTTGAAAGGGCAGCACAATAGAAAGAGTAAAGCCCTTTGCAAATTAAAAATGATACATGAATAGTAATAATATCACACTGTGATAAGTCGCTCATTCCCTCCATGTAAAAGACAATTTGAAGGAGCAAGGAGTAAATTAGACTCGGCCGATGTTTTGCCAGCATCATCAAGACACTCATTCAAGACTTTCATAGCAATGAGGCATCCTTAGAACCCTCAAATGCCAAATGTTTTTCACTTCCTTTCTGCCTTTCCTTTTTGGAGAATTCCCCCCCCCCCTCCAGATGGAGACAGGTAAGTACTCATCTGGTCCCACAGTTGTATGTTGGAAAGACCAGTTGTGGACCCTAATAGCCTTTCTAGAGCCCAGAGGCCCCTGTCTGCCTGCCACCAAGGCCCCCATACAGTGGCATAGCTACCATGGGACAGGGGGGTGCGCGTCGCACTGGGCGCGTGCCTTGGGGGGCGGGCAGCCAAAATGTATTTTTTGATATTTTTAGTGTTTTTACTTGGTCGGCCGGCAGGGGGCGCAGTTTTTAGTATAGTGGCACCAAAATTTCAGGATATTGTCTGGCGACACTCCTGCTGATACCAGCCAAGTTTGGTGAACTTTGGCCCAGGGGGTCCAAAGAAGGTGCCCCATCCTCCAATGGGAGCTAATAGTAGATGGGGCTACCTTTTGAGGGTCCATAACTTTGGACCCCCTTAACCAAACTTCACCAAACCTGGGAGGTATCATCAGGAGAATCTCCTAACGATACCCTGAAATTTTGATGCTGCTAGCCTAAAAGCTACGCACCCTACAGCCCAAAAACGGAAAAAAACACTAAAAATAAAAAAAATTCCCGCAAATGAACATGGGGGGAGCAAAACTCCGATTTTGCACCGGGCACCATTTCCTCTAGCTATGCCTCTGGCCCATACATCTCCACCAGCCTATATGTGCTCCTCACCCAGGACCGTAACACATGCCATTGCTCATGCCCCATGGCCCAAAACAGCTGGCCACCCTTTCCCTAAAACACTGGCCACTGCAAGCAGCCTGGAGTCCTGCAGCCTGGGAAACTGGGGGGACAGGTGGCAGAGCCAGCGTGGTGGTGTGTAGTGGTGGACTCCAATCTGGAGGACCAGGTTTGATTCTCCACTCCTCCACATGAGCGACAGATGCCTATTTGGTGAACCAGGTTTGTTTCGCCGCTCCTCCACGTGAAGCCTGCTGGGTGACTTTGAGCCAGTCCCGGTTCTCTCAGAACTCTCTCCACCTCACCTGCCTCACAAGGGGAGAGGAAGGGAAGGAGTTTGTAAGCCACTTTGAGACTCTTTACAGTTGAAAAAAGGGGGGTATAAATCCAAACTCCTGTTCTCTATTTGTTTTTCATGTGAGTTGCTGGTTTTTAATGTGCCTTATTTTACAGTTAGATGTAATCTACTAAGTTATCGGTTATGGCTTTACAGGATGGTATGGGCTTTTTGATAGATGAATGAACTGCCTTGCAGGGGGGTGGAGTATCCTTTGGAGGTTTTAGAACAGAAGCTGAATGGCCCTCTATCAAGGGGGCTTTGATTTTGTATTCCTGCATGGCAGAGGGTTGGACTGGATGACCCTTGTGGTCTCTTCCAATTCTGTGATTCTATGAGAGAAAGGCAGAGTATTAATCCAAACTCTTCTTCTTGTGAGGCTGCAAATAAACCGTTTTGGGGAACCAAAGGGAGTAAAAACAATGCGGAACTCCAAGAATAGATGTTTTATTTCCTGCCGCATAATATTTTTAAAAGGTTTGTGTGGAAAGGGCCTATGTTCACGAGGTGGTTTGCCATTGCCTTCCCCTAACCTTTTCCCCCAGCAAGCAGGGTTCTCATTTGACTGACCTCAGAAGGATGGAAGGTAAAATCAACCTTGAGACAGCTACCTGAAACCGACTTTTGTCAGGAACGAACTTAGGTTGTGAGGAGAACGTTGGCTGCAGTGCCTCAGCTTTACCACTCTGCACCACGGAGCGCCTCCTGAAAATTTAACTTTTGATTAGTGAGTTTGCCACTTCTCTGCATAACGTGCCATCTGCCAAATACGGTGCCCAGAAATTACCTCCACAATGTCTTGAGTAAGGGGGAAAACCTTAGGACAGTGATGGCGAACCTATGGCATAGGTGCCAGAGGTGGCACTCGGAGCCCTCTCTGTGGGCACGCGCACACAGAGTTCATCATGTGTGGGGTGGAAAATCACCCACACACACACACACACCCCTAGGCTGGCCTGGGCCACTGAGCATGACGTGCACAGACTGCAGTGAGCAGGGAGGACTTGGCTGGCGGGCCTGGTGCCTGTGCTCCAGGTGGCTGCTGCCCGAGGGGGGGGGGCGGCACAGCGGAGGCAGAGATGCTAGAGAGGCACAGAGCGGTGCGTGCGGGACTTGCTGGAGGCTAGAGCAGGCTCGCCTCTGCTCGAGCAGGTGGGCTGGAAGAAGAGGCAGCCAGCCGTTTTTTTCTAAACTAAAACCTCAGCATTCAGGTTAAATTGCCGGGTTGGCACTTTGTGCTAAATAAGTGGGGGTTTGGGTTGCAATTTGGGCACTCGGTCTCAAAAAGGTTCGCCGTCACTGCCTTAGGACATGCTGTATTTAATGTAGTTCAAGGGTTTTGATGTGAAGTTTAGGTCACACTTCTACCATTGCATGCAGAAATCTTCTAATGGATCCAAGTAATGGTGCATATTATGGGACATGCATGCCTCTACCTAATCAGCAGAAGATTTAATGCATTGACCATCAGAAGAAGAGTTTGGGTTTATATCTCACCTTTCTCTCCTAAGAGACTCAAGGCGGCTCACAAGCTCCTTTCCCTTCCTCTCCCCACAACAGACACCTTGTGAAGTAGGTGGGGCTGAGAGAGTTCCGAGAGAACTGTGACTAGCCCAAGGTCACCGAGCAGGAATGTAGGAGTACAGAAACACCTCTGGTTCACCAGATAAGCCTCTGCCACTCAGGTGGAGGAGTGGGGAAGCAAACCCAGTTCTCCAGATTAGAATCCACCTGCTCTTAACCACTGGATCACCAGGAAGAAGAGCTGGAGCCGGATGAACTCCGTTCCTCCTGGAGACGAGTTCCCTGCAATGTTTCGTTGCTTAGTTGCTTTAAAAGTGGAAAGCACTTGTGTGGAAAAGGTATAGCTTATACCATGATTATACAAATTGCACAGACTGCCAGCGTGTGCGTGTTAAATGTCATCAAGTTGCTTCTAACTTGTGGAAACCCTATGAATCAGCATTCTCCAAAATGCCGCCTTGCAAACTGAGAGTTGTGGCTGCCACTGACTGGCAGGAATATTCCAAATCTTCCAAATCGCTCCCTCTCACAGCTTTGTACAATAACACTGGGTAACGATGTAGGGCTTACAATGGCCACTAGGTGGCAGTAGATGGTGACAAATCTCCAATGTAGGCCAACAAATAGGTTACAGCCAGAAGGGATGTCTCTCCCGTTTCATTTCTTTCTGTGTTTTTAGGTTGCCGTTGTGAGTCTTTTTCATTTCATGCGGTTCTGTTGCTGGTTGTTCTCTTTCTTGCATGACATTTCTACAAACATGCTTGTACCATTTCACGCCATTTTGTAAAATATCTCATCAGTGAAATCCCTGATCCTGTAGAGAGGAATACCCTCTCAAGCTATTGCACTGATAAAAAGTGCTTTGTGGTGTAGTGATTAAAGTACTAGGCTAGGATCGGAAAGACTCTGCCATGAAGTTCACTGGGCCACTCCCTCTGTTTATGCCTGAACTACCTCACAGGATAGTTGCTTGAGTAAAAAGGTGAGGGAAGTACCCCGAGATTCTTAGAGGAAAGGTAGTTCTAAAATAAAAACATGAAGAGCCCAGGATAGCCCAATCTCATCTGATCTTGGCTGCTCAACAGGATAAGCCCTGGTTAGTATTTGGACAGAAGGCCACCAGGGAAGTCCAGGGCTATTATTCATCTTTTAGGGCGATTCCGCACACGAGTAAAATAGGTTCGACCCAGTTCCCTGAGAAGGGTACGAACCTAGGTCGAAGCCATTGTTGTTCCCCACTGCAACCAGCTTGATCCCAGCTCGGAGGGTGGAATCATCCTGTGCCTCTTCGCTGCTCCGTTCCGATTGGCTACTGTTCTACGGCCATGTTCTGTCTATCCCCACACACGTTATAAAAAAAACTGCCACAGGAATGGAGGGCTGAAGGTGGTGTTTTTTGATTGGCCAGCTGTACGCATGCCCGAAACATTCAGCTGTGATTGGCTGAACGGGGGACTCCTGGCACCAGAGATTCCGCACTTTACTGGAATTGAGCTGAGTTCGAGCGTGGTTCCCTGAAAAAGTAGTAGTTCCCAACTAGAGTCGGAAATTTGACCATTACACGGGGCGAAGCTGGTACAAAACCACGTCGATCCCAGTGGTTGTGCGGAGCACTTAGGTCGAACGCAGCTCGAACTTAGGTCGATAACCCAAGTGTGGAATCGACCTTAGTCTCTTGTCTTGAGAACCCCACAGGGTCCTTCCTGACGAAAGACAGGAAGTCACTTCATTTGATGGCAAAAATAATGTAGCTTGTTTCAACCAGCTGGAAGAGCCATCCATCAATGGCTACTAGCTAAAGTGGCTGAAAGAGGCTTCTATCTGCAGAGGCAGCAAACCTCTGAATGCCAGTTCTGAGAGGCAACAGCAGGGGATATCATTGGCCTAAATGCCGAATACGTTTGGTCCTGCAGCATGGTGTAGAGGTTAAGAGTGGCGGACTCTAATCTGGTGAACCATTCCCAACTTCTCCACAGGAGCAGCTGATTCTAATCTGCTGAACTGGGTTTGACTCCCAACTCCTCCACATGAACAGTGGACTCTAATCTGAAGAACCAAGTTTGTTTCCCACTCCTATACATAAAGCCTGTTGGGTAACCTTGGGCCACTCACAGTCCTCTCAGGACTCTTGCAACCCCACCTGCCTCACAAGATGACTGTTGTGAGGAAAGGAAAAGAAGGAGCTTGTAAGCAGCTTTGAAACTCCTTTCGGTTGAGAAAAGTGGGTATAATAAGTCCAAACTCTTCTTTACCCTCCTCTTCCTTCTCCTTCTCCCTTTCCTCCTCTTGGCTGCTGTATGAGAAGGGTTACTGGTTCAGAAGGACCACTAACTTGATCGAGGAGGCTCTTCTTACATCCTTACTCATTGGTACCTCGGTCTGTATCGCAGCTGCACTAAAGCTTTCAACTTCAATCCATGGCTGCTTCCGCACAGCCATGATGCTAACACACACACCCCAGGACCGTTTGCACGAATGGTCCCGGTAAAGACAGGGAAGACGGCGCAGCGCTATGCCGTCGCCCGATCGACTTACCTTCCCTGCGACCTTCTGGCGCGTCACCGAGGCCAGGGGACACGCCCCCCTGCCCTGCGTGACTGGTCCGGAGTTGCAGGGCAGGGCGGGGCATGTCTCCAGGTCTCAGCAACGCGCCGGAAGGTCGCAGGGAAGGTAAGTCGATTGGAAAAGGGGGGATGGCACCTTTCAGCCGCTGCCGTGCGAACCTCGGGGAGCGAGGTTTGGAAACAGCGGCTTCACGCCATTGGGGGGGAGCAAGGGCGGCGCGGCTGCGATGCAGCAGCGCCACCCATGCGAACAGCTCCCTAGGCACGGCGTTCTTTCCATCCCTAGGGCACTGTAAAAAGCCCGTGCGGAAAGGGCCCACCTCTTTAAATGTACTGTTGAAGGCTTTCACGGCCAGATTCCACTGGTTCTGGTGGGTTTTCCAGGCTGTGTGGCCATGGTCTGGTGGATTTTGTTCCTAACGTTTCACCTGCATCTGTGGCTGGCATCTTCAGAGGTGTATCACAGAGAAAATTCTACTCTTTAAACTTCTTCTCTTCCCTTGACGCAGCTGAAGACCATCATACAGACTGGTAGCTGAGCAGACGTGGCAAGATATCTGAGTAAATGCAGCAGCAAAACAGCAGATCAGTTGTTAAAGCTGATTCTTCTTTTGAGGCAATTTATAATTTTGAATTATTAAGTATATTACCGATTTCTTTCTTAAGTCTTGTAAAAGGAGACTCCCCGGCAGTAGTAAGGGTGTTCCTTGGTGTGATAGAGAGTGCTTGGAATATAACAAACAAATTTGTTTTCTTTATGAGCAATATAAGAGGTCAAGGTGTTCTGCCTTCATATAATCAACTAATTCAACACAAAACTACTTTTTGTTTCCTAATGAAAGAGAAACAGCTTGAGTGTGCACACTCCCAATGGGAACGCCTTTATCAAGCTGTGATCTCTAACGACTCCAAAGAGTTCTGAGCCTTGATTAATAACTTAGATTTTGCTAAATCTTTTGCCCCCTCTTATATCTCTCCTGAGGTTTGGACAGATTATTTTTCCAAGGTGTTCCGAGAGAATGTGATTAGTAATGTCTATCAACCACCTCCTCCTTTGGATATTTTTTAATGGTCTCCTGTCTCAAGCGAAGAGGTTTCGGAGCTAATAAACGAATTAAAAACCTGCAAGGCCCCTTGACCTGATATTATCATCCCAGAGCTTCTTAAGTCACATATAGAGTGGCGGGCACCTCTTTTGGCCAATCTATTTACCCAAATTAACAATCCCTAAATCTTGGCTTTCTGCGATGGTTGTTCCTATTTACAAAAAAGGCGGCCACTCTGACCCTGTCAACTTTCGTTCAATTAATGTATTGTCGAAGGCTTTCATGTCCGATTCAATCTCGAGCTTGTAGAGTCTCGGTCAGGTGATCTGGTGGATTCAGTTCCTAAGCTTACCAGTAGGCTGGTATTTCAGAGGTGTAATTGCCAGGAGGAAAGTCTGACACACACTTCCCTCTGTGATACACCTCTGAAGATGCCAGCCACAGATGCAGGTGAAACATTAGGAACAAGATCCACCAGACCATGGCCACACAGCCTGGAAAACTCACCATAACCAGTTTGTTCAATTAGTCTGTTATCAATTGTTGGGAAAATATATGCCAAGACATTCTTTTATAAATTTCAAACCTGGACGGTTCAACATCATGTTGTTGGACCAGAACAGATAGGCCTCACCAGGGGGAAATCAGCACTAGATCATGCCTTGGCTCTCTTACACCTTGCCAATAAATATTCTAGTAGCCCAAGAAGCAAACTTTACGCTACCTTCATTGATTTGAAGGTGGCTTTTGACTCTGTTCCTAAAGAGCGTCTGTGGGCAAAACTTGCTGCCCGAGGGATTGACCATAAACTTCTTTATTTAATTAGGCAACTCTATAAAGGTATGAGCTGTTGAGTAAAGTGTTCACGTGAAGGCCTCATGACAGATTCCATTCTGACTTACAAAGGTGTTAGGCAAGGCTGTGCGTTAGCCCCCGCCCTTTTCAATCTTTATTTGAGTGACCTTCCCTTGACTCTTTTGGGAATTAATACCCATGTCCCCAAATTGGTCTCAACACACATTCCAATTCTGTTATATGCAGATGACACTGTACTCCTCTCTCGATCAAGAGTTGGCCTTATCCGACTGATGAAATGATGTGGCGAGTACTGTGAAGAAAATGGATTAGTTTTCAGTTATGATAAGTCCAAGATACTGGTCTTTTCAAAACATACAAAACAGTATAACTGGCCTATAAATAATGTACCAGTTGAGCAGGTTAACAGTTATAAATATCTTGGACTTCTTTTCTCTTATATTTCCTGCATGCCCCTCAAAAAAAGCCACTACTGCTGTTGCCTCTAACAGTTGCGCTGCAATTTTTCATAGAAAAGGCCGTTCTTTTGTCCTAGCAGCATTAAAAATCTTTAATGCAAAGACGGAAATGCGACGATTGTATGGAGCTCCAATTTGGATTCAAGCTGTCGACAATTCTTTGAATTCGTTTCAATGAAAATTCTTTCATAAAATCATGGGACTTCCTAATTGTGTTTCCTTTGCAGCTATCTGCTTGGAACTTGGCCAAAATTCATTGGTTTATAAGGCCTGGCTCTTTTAAGTTTTGATTGTGTTTTTCATTTTTCACAAAATGATCATTCCTTGGTTTATTTAATCCTCTCTGATACACAGGCTAATCCTTCGTTTTCCTTAATTGAAAGAAAGATTGAAACAGTTACATTGTCTCTGGATTCCCTTTACTCTCTTTCATATTTGGAATCTTTCAAATTACTAAAAGAAAAATTACTGGAAAGAGAGTTTGCTGATCTAACCACGGCTGCCAGGAAAATATGCTCACCCTTATATTTCCAAATTCTGTTCAGATTAGGATGGTTTATTATCTGCATTTTTTTAAACAAATCCCAATCAAAGAAGAGCACTTAGACCCTTTCTGCGCATGCAGAATAATGCACTTTCAATCCACTTTCACAATTGTTTGCCAGTGGATTTTGCTATTCTGCACAGTAAAACGCAGCTGCAAAGTGCATTGAAAGTGGTTTGAAAGTGCATTATTCTGCATGTGCGGAAGGGGCCTTACAGTTGCTTGGTTCAATGTCTTCCCCTCTGCCATATTATGCGGCACATTTAACAACATAGAAATTAGCAGAGGGGTGTATACTTGTAATGAAGAGCAAATTGAAACTCTGATCCACCAAATATTTTGTTGCCCCAAGTATGCAAAAATTAGATCTAAATACTCCAGTTTGATTCCTGTTACCAGATGAAATGTTGGACTCATATAGACTTCTTTTCTTGTTACATAACTCTGATCCTACTGTCTGTGAATTGGCAGCTAATGTTTTATTAGAGGTTTTACAGAATCAATAGTTGTTTTTCTCTCCTGTCTTTTCTTCATTTTGTATCTTTAAAATGTATGTATGTATATGTACGTGTACATATACGTACATATATACACATATATATACACACCAATTTTATTATAGCTTTTATGTTACGATTACAGTTACTCTTATTTAATCTCATGCCAATAATGTATGTATGTACGTATTGCAGTTATTTTTGTTACTATTGTTACTATCATATGTTACTATTGCAGTTATTTTTATTTAATCTCATGCCAATAATGTACGTACGTACGTACGTACGTATATATGTATGTATGTATGCATGTGTATGCATGTGTATACACACATGTGTATACACACATGTATGCATGTTTATACACACACACATATATATTTATAGCAATTTTATTACAGCTTTTATATGTTACTATTGCAGTTATTCTTATTTAATCTCATGCCAATAATGTATGTATGTACGTACGTACGTACGTACATATGTACGTACATACATACGTACATATGTATGTATGTATGTATGTATGCATGCATGCATGCATGTGTATGTGTATATGTGTGTGTGTGTGTGTATACACACACACTCATACACACACACACATATATTTATAGCAATTTTATTACAGCTTTTATATGTTACTATTGCAGTTATTCTTATTTAATCTCATGCCAATAATGTATGTATACGCATTTATTTGATATGTGGACATTGTACATACGCATATGCAATGCACGATGTATGTATGTATGTATGTATGTATGTATGTATGTATGTATGTATGTATGCATGTGTATGTGTATATGTGTGTGTGTGTGTATACACACACACTCATACACACACACACATATATATTTATAGCAATTTTATTATAGCTTTTATATGTTACTATTGCAGTTATTCTTATTTAATCTCATGCCAATAAAGGCTTATTAAATTAAATTTAAAAACAGCAGATGAAGGATGGGCCGCAGATGAAGGCCTCAGGAAAATGGAAACCACATTAAAACAGGTGCAAGATGTGGGCTGGCCGTGGGGTGTTTTGCTAAAAGCCAGGGCTGCTTCCTTTTGTTCTGCACTGTTAGGGAAATCCTTTGTGATGTCCTCATCCAACAGCAGTCTTTGTTATGTGCAACTTGCTTTCTTCGAGGCTTGTAGCTGTCTTGTTGGGAGCCACATAAAACAAGTCCCTTCATTCTCAACATCTGGTGGTTCTTCAATGGATCCGTTCCAGCTGTAAATATAGGAGACATCTGCTGGTTCATTGTGTCAGTCCAACTGCTGCTAATGCAGCTTAAACCTTCTGAGGATACCTGGCCACAGGACATCCTTAATAAAATCATCACTGTGACAGCTCCTTCCGGAAACCCCCTCCAAAACGTTTTCCTGATTAGAAGCTGCATTTATCCCTCATCCTTGTCAGTCCTTTAGAGTTTGATAGAGAACTTGGATAGCATCTTTTTGTTTGCAGAGGCACCTGTTTCATGGAACTAACACTTTGGAAGTATTTCCTGCCATCTTAAGACAGCCAAGGGGCCCAATTTTTACCTTTTGCTAATTCCTTCAATAAAAGAAGGACCAAAAAAATGATTTTACGTAGGATTCAAAGTCGGGATTAAGGGGGCATGCACAGTGAAAAAATCAGTAAAATTCCGTTTCAGATTGGGGAGCACCATAACATAACCATATCATAACCATGTTGGTTCAAGTTCATTTGGGGGAGGGGGTTGGGGTGTTCTTGTTTTTGGAATTTTCTGACGGTCCATTGTTTCTTAGGTGGAAATAGGAGATATTTTCAGGATCTCTGGTGGGTGTTTTTATAACAAAGAGCAAATTTGCAAGGATTCAACATCACTCCTAAACATCACCCAAGTTTAAGGGTAATTTTGGGCAAAAATTCCTGTTTCACAGACCCCTGAAGAAGTGGTCCCCAGTTATCCCTATTTCCATTGTACTGTTGAAGGCTTTCACGGCAGGACTCAACTGGTTGTCGTGGGCTTTCTGGGCTCTGGGGCTGTGGTCTAGTAGATCTTGTTCCTAATGTTTCGCCTGCATCTGTGACTGGCATCTTCAGAGGTGTATCACAGAGATATACACTTCTGAAGATGCCAGCCACAGATTCAGGCGAAACGTTAGGAACAAGATCTACCAGACCACAGCCACACAGCCCGGAAAGCCCACAACAACCTATTTCCATTGTTTCCTATGTGGAATATGGTCATGCTTCATCCAAGGCAACGTCAAACAGAGAATCCCACCCCAGGAACAATAAAGGTCAACCCCCCCCCCCCCAATAGAACAAAGCAACCAACCCCAACATCAAACGTTGTTGGACAGCACTCCATGACTGATCTACACATAGGGTTTTCAACCTCAAGTTCTCAAGAAGCTGGAGTTCTTCTGAAAATGGCAACTGATGACCAGACTACCGAGATTAGTTCCCTGTAGAATTACCAAGCAACTGGTTGGAGATGAGGGAGGTGAGGAATTCCATTTTTACAGGAGGGAATCAGTGTCCCTAGTATAATGAGGTCACTTCCAGTATGGCTCTTGAAATGATGTTATCTCATAGAGGGGAGTGATGCTCTAGCATTTGCCTCAAACTCTGTAGTTTAACCCTAGCATGTTAGGTGAATGCTAGACCGTCAGTCCAAATGTTGACATCGCTTCTGGGTCATGGTTCAAGTGACATCGCGCAGGGAATGCTGATTTCAACTCCTCCCCATTTCATCCGAGTATTTCCTCCTGCTGCCCAGATGAGTGGCAGCAGGCCACAGGATCTGGCCGCCATTGAACACTTCACGGCAGCCATTTTGGGGTGTTGCCCTCTCCATTGCTTCCAACATTGCTTCCAGCTGTCCGGGTCCTGCAGGATCTTGGCGATTTCTGCAGGGCCTGTAAGACCGAGTTGTTCCACCGGGCATTTGGAATGTCCAGCCGCTGATAGTGCCCCCATTTATTCTCCTGTGTTTGGGGTCCCTTTACCATCTAAGGGACCCACCTTTCTTCCTCCCTCCTTGGGAGGGTTTTTAATAAGGATTTTATTGTTGGACGCCACTTTATTGTATTGATCGCCGTGTTTTAATTTAATGGGTGTTCGTTGTATGTGTTGTAAAGTTCTGTTGTGCACTGCCCAGAGCCCTTTGGGGGTAGGGCAGTATACAAAACCCATTGATTGATTGATTGATTGATTGATTGATTGATTGATTGATTGATTGTTTGATTGATTGATTGATTAATACAACATTCCAAAATTGCCCATAAACTCAACAAAATAAGGGGCCCATCTATATTAACATATAGATAGATCCTATTAACATACAGCTCCTGTTAACATAAAGAATGGGTGATTGGCAAACTGAATACAAAGTGTGAGAACAAACTTCATTGATATAAGGAGTGTGAAGTATGTAATTGTAGCAGTTTCAATAGAGAACAGATGGACTGTAGCAAATTTTTCCACTACATTTTTTCTTGCCATTTTTCTCTCCATTACTTTTTTACATACCGTGTTTCCCCGAAAATAAGACAGTGTCTAATATTAATGTTTGCTCCCAAAGATGCTCTATGTCTTATTTTCAGGGGATGTCTTATTTTTCTGTGTTCTGTTCGTTGGGCATGCTTCCAAACAAAAACTTTGCCATGTCTTACTTTCGGGGGATGCCTCATATTTCACACTTCAACAAAACCTCTACCATGTCTTATTTTCAGGGGATGTCTTATATTCGGGGAAACAGGGTATTTGTTCACAGAATGAGAATTTCAGAGGCTAGAAGTTACATTCCCCCTCCAGAAATGTCCAGCCCCTGAGGCCTCCATTTATTTAACTTTATTTACTTATTGAAAATATTTATTACTCGCCTGTCTATCTACAGGAAGTCAAGGAGGTTTACAATACCAACAGAATACATTCATAAAAACCACCAATTAAAAGCAATAATTTCAAACCGCCAATTTGTTCACAGTGCTGTCAAGTTTAGATGCACTGCCTCCACATCTCCATGATGGATAGCATGACTGGAAGAGTATTTACGACATTTTTAAAGAAATGAAATAAGATTTTTCCCCTTGACTGATCATATTGCACGCACATGATGAGATCCTACATTTTTTGGCCCATCGTGTGTCAATGCCAGGTTGGCTCACAGCAAAAGGACTCACATCAGCAAGCCCCATTGCCTGACACCACTCCACTGGTGGTGGGAGAAAATTTTGTAGAAGAAGAAGAAGAGTTTGGATTTATATCCCCCCTCTCTCTCCTGCAGGAGACTCAAGGGGCTGACAATCTCCTTGCCCTTCCCCCCTCACAACAAACACCCTGTGAGGTGGGTGGGGCTGAGAGAGCTCCGAGAAGCTGTGACTAGCCCAAGGTCACCCAGCTGGCGTGTGTGGGAGTGTACAGGCCAATCTGAATTCCCCAGATAAGCCTCCACAGCTCAGGCGGCAGAGCTGGGAATCAAACCCGGTTCCTCCAGATTAGACACACGGGCTCTTAACCTCCTACGCCACTGCTGCTCCCAACAACAGTGTCACTGGATATCACTGGCCCTTTCCACACAAACCATTTAGAAGAGAAGAAGAGTTCGGATTTATACTCTCCCTTTCTCTCCTGCAAAGGCACTCAAGGGGACTTACAAACTCCTTTCCCTTCCTCTCCTCACAACAGACACCTTGTGAGGTTGGTGGGGCTGAGCGAGTTCTGAGAGAACTGTGACTAGCCCAAGGTCACCCAGCAAGTTTCAAGTGTCGATTACAGTCCGCTGCTCATGTGGAGGAGTGGGGAATCAAACCCGGTTCTCCAGATTAGAATCCACGTGCTTTTAACTACTACACCATGCAGGGAAACGTTTTTTAAAAAAACCATTTTAGCTTTTTTTTTGTCGGCACAATGCAGAAAAATTAAGCGTTTCAGGTGAAAACGGTTCTTTTGTCCGTCTGCTGCTTCGGTTTGATTCTCCCAGCCACCTGCCATTTTCTGATTCTTACCCACAGACATTTCTTCTTCTGGCATCGCAGTTGGGTGCCATTTCAGGGATTTAAATACACGAACGAAATCCGTTGCGCCTGCTCATTATGGCAACTTGTAGTTTTCCCCTTTTGGAAATGTTTGGTGAAGTATCTTTGAGGCTTCAATGATTCAATGTGAGAATTGGCATGGAATCTCATATGGAGTCTTTGAAGCTTTGAAGATACCTCACCAAAAATTTTAAAAAAATGGGGAAAGCAACATGTTGCCATAATTGGTAGACATAACTGAGTTTGTTTGTGTACTTTCATCACTGAAATGGTGCCCAGAAGTGATGTCAGTAGAGGAAATGTCTGGAGGAAAGAATCAGAAAATGGCAGGTGGTACGAAGAATCAAACCGAAGCCACAAAAAATGGCAGCCATGAGTGACTGAGGCGGAAGGGCTTGGGTCGGCGTACTCCACGCTGACCCGAAGCCGCTGGGACCGTTTGCACGAATGGTCCCAGAAAGAGCCGGGAAGACGGCGCCGCGGAGCGCTGTCGCCCGGCCGACCCAGCGTGTCGCTGGCCCTCCAGCACGTCGCCGAGGCCTGGAGACATGCCCCCCCGCCCTGCGCGACTGCTCTAGCGTCGCAGGGGGGGGGCGTGTCCCCAGGCCTTGGTGACGCACCGGATGGCCAGAGACAAGGTAAGTGCAGGGGGGGAGGGGGGGAAAGGTGCCGTTCGCACGGCAGCGGCTCCAAGCCAGTGTTTCCCAAAAACCTTGCTGGGGAAGCGAGGTTGGGAAACGCCAGCTTCGTGCCGGTCGGGCAGCACGAGGGCGGCGCGGCTGCGCAGCAGCTGCACCCTCTATGTGAATGGCTCCCTAGGGACAGCGTTTTTCCTGTCCCCAGGCTGCCATAAAATGCCCGTGTGGAAGCGGCCTGAGAGAATGAAAGTGAGGGCTTTGCATTTGACTAGGAAAAATAACATATTACCTGTTCTCCGCACAGCAAGTAGGAAACATTTTAAAAACAGCTTCGGGGGGGGGGGGGAAACTAGTTTAGCAGTTTAAGAACCCCTTTTGAGCACAAATAAAACATTTCTCAAAAGTTCTGGGGAAAAATTGTGTGAAGCCTCACCCAAAAACACTTTTTTCTCTTCCTGAAAACATTTTGTTTGCGCTGTGCAGAGTGGGCCACTGTGTCACTTCTGGTTAAAATCTAGAAGTGACATAGGGTAGCTCTAGGAATGACTGAAAACGTATGCTAAAACCATAGAGTTTCCAGCAATTCCTAGAGCCACACTTTTCACTACTGGATTTTAACCAGAAGTGATGTGGTAATGTTGATGATGTCCCTGGTATCCCTTGTCCCCAACGTCAACCTTCTTACCTGTTGTCAAGGTTAGCCTGGTAACCTTAGTACCAGGCTCAGAGAAATCATATATCTGGGCCCTTCTTGTTCCTTCTGGTATCTGCCACTCCTTGGGGGTGGGGGTGAGAATGAAAAAAGATCTTACTTGCTTAAAGGAGGTAAACCCCAAGCACATCCTTAAACGGTGTTGCTCAGTTTCCCCAATGATGATCAAGGATAAAGTTGCACTTATATTCTGCCTTCACAAAGACAATTTAAAAGCTAAATGGACCATGACTCAAAGAAGATACTTAAGTTTTTAAGGCTCTGGTTCTAAACACACTTACCAGGGAGCAAAGCCCATTCAGCTCAGTGGACTTTCTTTCTAAGGCCGTTTTCGCACGGCCATGCTGGGGTTGGGTCGACGTACATGACGCCGACCCAACCCCCCCGGGACTGTTCGCATGAACGGTCCCGGTAACGAAAGGGAAGATGGCGCCGCGGAGTGTTTGCTATCTGATTAACTTATCTTCTCCGCGATCGTCCAGCAGGCTGGAAAGCTGTATACTTCCGTCTTCTGCATGACTGCTCCGGAGTCGCAGGGCAGGGGGGCGTGTCCTCAGGCCTCGGTGATGCACCGGACGGTCGCAGAGAAGGTAGGTCGATTGGGCAAAGGGGGGAGGGATAGCGGCTGGAAGCCGCCGTTTTCTGAAAACCTTGCTTGGAAAGCGAGGTGGGAAAACAGCAGCTTCGCGCTGCTCGGGAGGAGTGAGGGCGGGGCGGCTGCGAAGCAGCTGCGCCCCCCATGCAAACAGCTCCCTGGGGACGGCGTTTTTGCCATCCCCAGGGCGCTGTATTTGGCCCGTGCGGAACGGACCCAAGTTAACATGCTTCATATTACATTGTGTGCTCTAGTTATGTGAAAAAAAGTAGAATGATGCTCTCCAACAAAAGATGGGAACTGAACGCTTTTCAGAAGAAGGTCTTCAACAACAATTCTCCTCACAGACATTCTTGAATGCTGTAATTGATTCAGTCAACTGTTTGTCCTGAATAGATAAGTTTCCTCTCTCATTATCCTGTATTTTCATTCCCTCCAGCCTGTCTAACTTCAGGCTTGTTAGTCTTCGACAACTTAAAAACTGTATGAAGTGGGTGGTCACAGCTGCTCATTTTCCTGACATTAATTTCTCTCAGGAGTTTCTGGGTTTGAAGCAGCCATGACCAGGAAGCATCCTCTTCTCTGCCCATGGAATAAGAAAATATTGATTATTTCTCTAAGGTATTTCGATCCTTCATGTGTCTCTCAAGTATTGAAGGCTTCATACATTTTTTTTTAAAAAAGAATCCCCCTCCGACAGTAGCCAAGCGAAATCTGATGATACATCATTCAGCAGGTTTGAAATACTATCTGTCTGCTCCTTATTATGTAATCCGCTTCCCTATATGCCAATAAATATGGCTGAAGTGTAGTTGAAAGGAAATTAACTGAGGATGATATGTCAATAAACTTTAGAAAGGCTTGAAATACAGCTGTGTTATCTTGGAAAGGAGGGAGAATTTAATCGGAGCAGAGATCCAGCTTGGCGAACTGATAACAGAGCTGGGCTTGGGTTCGGTTGGTATACATGATTGGCAGAGTTTAGCGGATACCAATAAAAACCCAGATACTAGCGAGTTGCATAGTATAATAGCTAAGAGGGTAGGGTAACATGGAGATAAAACAATAAACACTGTACTGTATTGTTTCATATTTAAAGTTGTCTTGGCGCAGGGCAAGGATTGACTGACTCCGAGGCCCCTTCTGCATGGGCCAATAAACCCAGGATGGGGGAAAAAAAACCCTTGGGGGGGGGAAACTTTGCACAACTCCCACCCCAAAAGTGAGGCTGCCCTGTGTTATCTACCCCCAAATGGGTTATTTGAGAATCGCACTGTGATTCTCTTGTTTTAACATGGGTTGCAGCTACTCACGAGCAAATGGCAAACCGGGAAGTGCTTTAATTGGCTGCGCTTTCCTGGGTTGGTAGAGGTCCCGCCTCTCAGCTGCATAGGGACGTCAGCATGGCTGTGAGGGTCCATGCCTGCCTGCCTGCCTGCCTGCCTGCCTGCCTGCCTGCCTGCCTAGCTACGCAGCCAAGGGAGGTAAGTACAAACCCAAGTACTTCCCTCTGTGATACACCCCTGAAGATGCCAGCCACAGATGCAGGCGAAACGTTAGGGACAAGATCTATAAGACCATGGCCACACAGCCCAGAAAACCCACAACAACCAAACGAGGGATGGTTTATTTTATTACATTTTATTACATTTCTATACTGCCTTTCTCCTCTCAGGCTCGGGGCGGTTTCCAACACGATATAAATATAGCACATGCAACAAACCACAAATATCTACTAAACGTTAATTTTGAAAACCTTTGCATGTGTCTACTGAAACAAGACAATAAAACTTCCACTTCACTGAACGCCAGTAAGCCTTAAAAGAGGCGGTTGACAAAAACAACCCTGTTGTTTCATGATAGGGAGTGATCGGGAGGGCAGAGAGGTGGAAGGCCAGAGATGATAATCGTAGCTGCCTCAACCACATGCCTGGTGAAACAGCTTTGTCTTGCAGGCCCTGTGGATCTGCATTAAATCCTGCAGGGCTCTGGTCTCATTGGACAGAGCGTTCCACCCACCAGGCCAGGACAACCCTTTCTAGACAGAAAAGAAGATGTAAGTTTCACTCTCTCTCTTTTTAAAAAACAGATAAATGCTCCAGTCTGAACTTTCTGGTGTGTGGCCCTCGCAAGGATGATATTAATCAAACTAATGGTATCTGGTTATCTAGCAAAATCAATAATATGTGGCAATATAGAATCTCACGACAAATGGATAGGGTTGGTAGCTCTGGCCCAGTGGGACCGTAATATAAATGATGGCCCTATTTCCGCCCTGCCCACACTCACTTTCCCCCTCTTCAACGATGGAAAGGAAATGGGATAAATGGTTTCTCTGTGCACATTCTAGGGTGAGAAGCTTTTTATATGAATGTTACTAGGTTACCTGTTCTGTACTACTGACTGAGAGATTAGGTTTCGGCGAACGTCCTCCGAAGTTTCCACACTCGTTAAGTGTCTCTAAAAGCCATTTCAATATTTCATGTTAAAAGAAACCTACTGGGGAATATTTTTTTTAAAAAAATATAAAGGCCCATTAAAACAAAGCGAAAGAACCAAATGCATTGATGTTATTCAGTTAGATTTAAGGCCAGCGGTTACAATTAATTATTTATTTCTACGGTTGTTTCCTGCGCTTGAGTTTTTTTAAAAAAAATATCATTAGGACACAGAAGTGCCACCTTTTATCAATAAAGAGTCAAATGATGCCAAAATTCAAAGCAAGAAGTCAACAGGCAGCCCAATAAGAAAGTGCATCTGCATCCTGAATATATTCAATTTAACATTACGGATAATTGACATGCCAATCAATAATCAATAAAGTTTCTGCAGTCCAAATGTAACTCCCGTGCTCAGAATGGGTTGACCCAGAAAGGGGTGGAGACTAAAAGCAGCAAGAGGCTGCAGAGCTCATGTAGTTTGGAGGAGACAAGGATACCAGACTCGGACCTTGATTTGTATAAGCCCTTAACACCTTGTTAAGGGTTTTTTTTGTGGTTGTAACAGGTGAGAGTTCTCCTGGAAACCTTCATCATGTTGAATCCTGTTCATCAAGCCCTTGGAGTCTTCAGGAGCCAACCCACTTGCAAAGAAGAATTGGACTTGGCAATATCAGTAGACTGTAAATATAAGGACTTGAAAATGCAACCTGAACAGGACCTTGAAGTGTGATGTTAAATGTTGATGTTATATGTTATATATTATATGTTAAGAAAGTAAACCATGTTTTTTTTATTTGTTGTTGCAAACTCATCCCAAGTCCTGCCCCACAGAACCCACAGATAGAGGTTACACAAACAGTGGTTGTTTTCCCTTTTTTGTTTGAGGGGTATGTCTGTGAAGATACAGCGACACAGTTAGAGAAGCAGCAATATACGCTTATTTGTGTCGCCGTAGCTTCTCAGACATTCCCCTCAAAACAACAACAAAAGGGAAAGTGACATGTGCACAGGATCACTAGGCAAAACAAAATTCACTCATCTACTTTTTATATGGAAATCACGAGCGGATGAGCTGCAAGCAGAGGAAACCTCTGAGGAAAATCTTCACCAAATGGCTGAGGCATGGAGAATTTCTGCAGCAGCCCACAAAATGGCAGGTGCAACTGTTAAACTGACATGAGTTCCATGCTGCAGTTGGGAAGAAAGATCTGTTTTGATGCTTTTGTCTGGCTGTTTTTGGTGGGCTGCGTGTGAACTAAAAAAGCCATAACGGATCTCTTTAAAACGTCTGCAGGACGTTTTTTATTCCTGCTGTGCGGAAATCACCAAATAGTTATTTCTAACCTGGATAGGTCAAGGTAGTTGGATCTCATCACATCTCAAAAGCTAAGCCCTGGTTAGTACTTGGATGGGATTCCTCTAAGGAATTCTAGGGTCGCTATGCAGAGGAAGGCAATGACAACCTGCCTCTGTCCAACTCTTGCCTAGGAACCCTACAAGCTAGCTGAGATTTAAAGACAATTTCCATAATCACCCAAACTAAGGCCATTTCCGCACCGCCACAATTACCAGTTGGGTTGCTACGATGATACGACGCCAATTCGTCTTCCGTTCGACCGTTCGCATGAACGGTCCCGGAAACAGCCGGGAAGACGGCGGCGCAGAGCGTTGTCGCCTGGTCAACCTGCCATTTCTGTGGCTGTCTGGCACGTCGCCGAGGCCTGGGGACACGCCCCCCTGCCCTGCGTGACTGCTCCGGCATCACAGGGCAGGGGGGCATGTCCCCAGGCCTCGGCAATGCACTGGACAGCCACAGAAACGGTAGGTGGATGGTGCAAAGGGGGGAGGGAGGACGCCTTTGAGCCGCTGCCATTCGCACGGCAGCGGCTCAAAGCCATCGTTTTCCATAAACCTCGCTCGGGAAGCAAGGTACGAAAACGGCGGCTTTGCGCCGCTCGGGCGGCACGGCTGCAAAGCAGCTGCACCCCCTGTGCGAACAGCTCCCTGGGGGACAACGTTTTTGCCATCCCCAGGGCGCCGTATTTGGCCCATGCGGAAAGGGTCTAAGAGTTAAACGAAGCGGGACTCAGTTTTCTTTCCTCTTCTTACCTGCCTGTGCTTGAATTTAAAAGGGAAGAACAAGATTGAAACAGGCCAGCTCGTCTCTGCCCCAACAGATAGATATTTATTTTGACGGCTTGGTAGAATCTCTCAGTATAGCGCCAGTGAGTACTTTTGCACCCGGAACCTCTGACAAAGTGGAAGATGCCAGTGAGGAGGTTTGCTTTTCTGGCAGGTTTATTTTTCTCTTGCGTACCCATCGCTTAACAAAAAATAGCAAGGGAAGGAGGAGGAAAGCATTACGCAGAGTGAGAGAGAGAGAGAAAGAGAGAGAGGGAGGTTAACCATGAACAGACAGCATCAATAATTGTGACATTTAATATTGTTGCTTTCCTTTAATAGGCAACGCACCGGCTCCTTTGGGGCTGTGTTTCTCTGGCTGGAGTCTCTGCAAAATGCGTCTCAGGCTAGCTTAACTGAGATTCATGAAGAATGATAGCCGTTCAGAATCCCACTCTGAATATGCCTAGCAGATCCAACATGCCAAATAGGATTATCTTTGTGCTACCCAGGCAGAAATATTTGTGAAGGGAACTTTTTCCAAGGTATATGACGCATTCAGCGTGTTCGCAAATGCACTCTGGACTTGCACTACATAGCAGTTTTCCTGGCCCTGAGCTACTAAGTAGTAGCTAACAATAAGATGCGGGTGGGGGGAGGCATTTGTATTGGGCTCAGATTATGGTGTTTTCTCCATGGCCAATATATCTTGGGGGGGGGGGATCATACATATCAGGATGTTTCTATCTCGGTTTCTCCCTCCGCACGGCAGCCCGTCAGCGTGTTCAGGCCGGGAGAAGAACTCCAGGGGATTACGCATGCCCCCCGGTTTACTTTCACTTTCCTCGCCAACGTTGCCACGCATGCGCGAACTGTCCCATTTCCCAACGTTCTGATTGGCTGCAGGTGGCCAGGCACGAAAAACAAACCGGTCTGTCTCCCATGGTGTTTGCATGGGAGCGGGAGCAGCGCATTTTTTTAAAGGAACCACCAATTTTATCGTTTTTTGAAAGGTGCGGGATAAGGGAAATCTCTCGGGGTGGGTCCAAGTTAGACCC
Organism: Sphaerodactylus townsendi; assembly: GCF_021028975.2. NCBI lineage: Eukaryota > Metazoa > Chordata > Lepidosauria > Squamata > Sphaerodactylidae > Sphaerodactylus > Sphaerodactylus townsendi. The sequence goes on from NC_059426.1 coordinate 167,866,121, forward strand.
GGAAGCCATACAGAAATCATGGCCGAACTGGGATGTTTCATCTCCTTGTCCCAGGATATATTGGCCGTGGGGAAAATGCCCATGTTTGAATTAGGAGTGGCAATTTCCAGGTGGGGCCTAGGAATCTAATGGAATTACAGCTGATCTCCAGACCACAGAAATCAGTTCCCCTGGAGAAAATGGTGGCTTTGGAGGATAGACTCTGGCATTATTCTCTGTTGAAGTCTTTCCCGTAGCGAAACCTCAGCCACCACAGTCTTCACCTCCAAATCTCCAGGAATTTCTAAACCTGGAGCTTGTGATCCTAAAGAGCTTGGTTAAGCCAAGATGTACAGAGTACAAAATATGGTCCCCTCTGTGCTCCGTAATCAAGATACTGTTCACCATGCTGAGTTCATTCCAGTTGTGTGGTGGGGAATCCACAAGGACTTGTGGGAGGCCTCTCATTTCTCGCTCCCCCACTATTTCCTCTTTCCCTTTCCTGAAAGACCCCTTTCCTTCTCTCATTTTCAGCCAACAGCCAACCTACATTAATTCCCCCCCCCCGTCTTCAGCTTTCTCCCCCCCCCGCCACGTCTATTTAGAAAAACTATGGCCCTGTTGTGTGGTGCTAGCCATTGAACTAGTCTACTTGCATGGTAGAGAACCCTCAAAACAACTCACTTTCACCTGTATCCCCCTTCTCATAGTATTTCCTTTTCCCCTCCTCCTGGCAACTGCTACATCCTCTCCCCTGCCCCTGCCCCATTCTCTCTTTCTCAGATACTCGGCAGTCTTTTTTATCTACTTTCCTTTATCTAGTTCCCATCTTCGGCTGTATTTACTTCATTTATATCACACCTTCTCAGCAGTGAGGACCAAAGTGCTTACTGGTCACAAAATGTAACATGTACTTTGGCCTTTAGGTTAACCCTGGTCTGTCTGGCCATCTACTGACATGGCTACGTAACGGTTGACTGAGATTTGTGCTGAGGGACTGAAGTTTATTTATATATCCAAGGAACCCTTGTGTCACAGGCATCCTAGTTTTTTTTAATCTCACCCTTCTTTCAAGGATCTCAGGATAGTGTTCATGACTGTTCTGTCAACCATTTTGCCCTCACAACAACCCTATGAGGTAGGCTAGATAGAAAGCTAGTGACTGGTCAAGGTCACCACGTGGATTCCTTGGATGAGTAGGAGTCTGTCTATTTTGGGGACCTTTTCCAGCCCTCAGTTCTGCAACCAATCAGTGCGAGTAACAGGATACAGCCCATTGGGGCTCCTCAGCTGGTAAGGATTGACTTTGGCCTGTCCTTTGAAACAGCGGTTGGATCCCTGTTAGCATTCGGCTCAGGAACAGTCACAGAAAAGACTTCAGCTATGCAAACACTCTCCTAGAGGCCTGCACTGACAGATAGAAAAAATGAATTTGGAAAGAAGAACGGTGTGGGCAAATTTTTCCAAAATTAATCTGCCTCTGGCTTTTTATATAAAACCAGGCGAGAGGAACACTTCATACAGTGACATGCCTCTGAAGGTGCCAGCATCAGAAGTGGGCGAAACGTGAAGAGCAAAAACGACCAGACTATAGACATGCTACAGCCCTGAAAACCCACAACACCCAGTCAATTCCGGCCATGAAAGCCTTCGTCAGTACATCAAACCAGACCTTTCCTTCTCTCACCAAAGGGCTTTCCCCACTCACCTTCTGCTGCGCGCCGCTCTCGCGCCCCCTCAGCACGCATCATTCCTGGTGCGCTCTCGGGGTTCCCCACGACCCCGCGCTCCGCCCCATCGCCTCGCCACCACCCACGCGGGGTCATCGTTAAAGGTGCTGTTTCTTCCGGCGCCTGTGGGAAATGGCACGCAGCTTAGGTGAGATTTGCAAGAGCGGCAGCATTGGGGCTGCTGCGTGGTTGCCGCCCTTGCAAGTGGGGAGCGCCGCTGGACCCTGCGCTACTTTCCCAGAGTAGCACGCAGCAGAAGGTAAGTGGGGAAAGCCCCCAAGTGACCAGGTGCGTCTTCTTGTTGTTGTGAATTCATGCCACATCCCTGTTCCAGAATCACACATTTGTGTCTTCAGCTATTTCAAATATATTTCGAGGAATATATGTTGGAGTGCGGTTAGAGAAAAGGCAAAAGGCTCCAGAGCGTGCCTCATTGATATACATTGCATTGAGGGAGGTTAATTTTATGCCAGCTGTGGTAAGGGTATACCTGCCAGACCTGATGAGTTTGGGTCTCTCTGCCTCCCTTTACGCTACTGCTTAGAATTGGCTCAAAGGCTGAAATCCCACAAAGATAGTTAAGAGTGGAAGGGAAGGCAGGGAGAAGTAATCAGTTCAGAATCAATACCACAGCCTACAAAGTGTATTTCTGTTTTCTAATCATAGCAGGGGCTTATTGTCATAAAATACTGTCTGGAAGACAGAGGGGGATTTGGTTTTGCTATACCCTGCGGGGGGCCGATAGTGTGGCTCACCAGAAATTAAGACCGCGTTTTCCGCAATTCAGATGCCATATTTCCACCATCTCTTCCTCAGGTTTGTTTTATCCCTTTTCTGATGAGTTCAGGATTGACTTAGTGGGGGGTCATAATTAAAAAATACCTTGAACTAGCCCTGTCTAGGACCAGGCCAAGGACTTTGGGTGCCCTGGGCTGGAATCCAGAGCCCCCCTTCTTTTTCCCTCCTACCAAATGGGGGTGGGAAACTGGCCCCTTCCGCACAGGTCAATAAACATGGGTGTAGGATGCTAAATAATCCATTTGAGAAGGTCTTCACACAGATCCTGCCCCCCAAACGAATCTGCCCCATGTTATTTCCCCCAACCTAGGTTTTTTGAAAATTGTTAAACAAGTGATCCTTTTCAAAAATCCCAGGTTGCATCTGCTTGCGAGTGAACAGCTAGGAAGGGGGTGCTAGTTTTGCCCTCCTTTCTTTTATTTTGCGGCTTGCATCTGCGTAATTACACAGGTGTGTAAAGGTTTCAATAGTGTTGATGGTAAAGTAACCTTGAGTGCATTCCACAGCCCGGGCGATGGGCCAGCTTCATCGGCGGAGACTTTATCTTTGCGCGGGAGATGAGGACTCCGTTCCCATGGGAAGCAGGAAGGGGGATGGGGTGAATAGAGTTATAACCTGTGCTTCTGGCGGGAAGTGTCATTCCTGCCACTGCGTGTACTTGAGCTTTCTAAGATGTCTGAATAAACGGTCTTTTTCACCAAAGAGCCTTTTATTTCTGCCGGGCGGAATTCTTACATTGTGGCAGGAATCTTAAATGCATCTATATTCCTAGTGCAGTGGACCCTCTGTGTCTCGCATGGAGAGGTTGAATGTTGCTGCGAAGGTGCGTAGCTCCCCAAAGAGGGCTCCGACCTTCCCTCTGGATCTGAGGAACCAAGCGGAGAACGGGTCTCGCTGGTACTCTTCGCCTCGTATCAGCACTAGCCTTCCTTTACCGCTGGAACGAGGGACGGATCGGTCACCATGGACTTATATGAGCCGCTTGGGGCTTGTCTATGGATCGAAATGCCTGTGGATCGGATCTCTCACCAAGGCTGCAGGATTACAAACCTCAGATGCAACCTGTCATGGAGGAGAGACGGGCCTGACCACCTTTCATGCGCAACCCAGGAGTCCATTGAACGACCTTCGGACTCGATTTTGGTGATGCTCCCCAAAGAACCAATCGCGGGCACAGCATTCGGGGCCCTCATCCAAGGACACTGGGACTAAACCTGATTGGGAGGTATCCGCACTGCCTTCCAATTTGACCCCCCCCGATCCGAAGCCAGCACCTCCCACTTCCGAGGGTGCCTGGGAGCCACCGGGTGGCTACGGTGTCTCCGGCGTCTGGCCTAGACGACGGTTATCCGGCGAAAGCCTGCATTCCCAGCGCCGGATCTGTTCCTCCCATCGAGTGACTGGGATGAGTAGTACATTCAAGCGTAGATGCCCAAGCAGCATGGAACCGCGGAACGCCAGCTATGGAGGAGGAACGGGCACAGTTGCAGCAAGAGCGCCAAAACTCCGCAGAGGGACCGGGACTACAAAATTAAAGAAGTCCAACCTGAAGTTGGACCGCGCTAAAGATGCTACTTCCAACGGCAATATAGCGCAGAATTCGTCGGTCCATGATAAGGTCCTGGAACACCTAGACCGGGATTTACAGCGGGTAACGCCAGTGCTGCTTCAGGGCTTCCGCGCACGCTAAAGTGAGCTCACTGCATGGCTAAACGTGGGACTAACTTGGCTAAATTGGAACGAGAAAGCAGCCTGTATGCACCAGGGATGCATTGACCAGCGAGAGGGGAGCTGGCTGCATTGGAGAGGGAACTCGAGGAGGCAGCAGACCAGGAAGCCCCAAGTCGGAGTCTACGGGGCCAGTGCCACTAATACTGCCGGGCCAGAGTGGAGCAACGCTTGGGTCCTGCCACCCAGCTGCCAGCGGCACCGGCTGATTCCCACCCCCCGATTCGCCCCCCCCAGTAACCACCGGCCACCGCCTAACCTGCTTCCAGCCTGCGGTAACTTCAGCGCCAAGAGTCGGGAAAGGGTTACTATAGGCCCTCATACCTGCCCGCTTTGATGGGACCGCTTCCAAACTTCCCTACTTCATTTTGCAACTTGATGCCCACATGGGAGGGACTATGCTGATTTATACCGGCCTGAGCTAAAAAAATACGTGGGACATCGGCTCAGTCCTGGATGGCAGTACGTATCATTTGTGGACTCTTTTGGATTTACAAGATGAAGACTCCCGTGACGGTGCCCGTGATTCCTCTGCCTGGTGAGCGCGCTTCCAAGATCCGGAAGGCCAAATGAGGGCTATCCGCATTCATCAAAAACTATCCAGTGGGCAACCGACCGCTTGCAGAATTTGCCCTGCGGACTCAAAAGCGCTGCCGCTCTAATTTCCTGAGTGGCCTGAACGCATGAAACGCGTAATACTTCGGATGTTGTTTAATGTAAAGGCGCGGAACGGTATTTTTTAATTCAATTCCTCGCGACTATTGCTGATTGGATCCACTAGACCAGGTGGCGCCTCGCTTTGAATATCGCCAGTGTCGGAGGTCAGCCCACCAAGCCTGCCACTGGCGCCTACCAAGACAAGCTCCAGTCATTTCACCGAAGTCCACTTCGAGCCGGCCGCACTGGGATTGTGTCTGTACCGCGGAGGACCAGGTCATCTAGCCAGCCAACTGTCCGGCGAAACAAAACCAAATCATCTGCTTTCACGCCAATCCCATCTGCTGCCACCACGCGAATCGGGCCACCATCGGCTCATCCAAGGCGGTCATCGGAGCATACCGTAGAGGGAGGGGAAGCAGTTGTTTGCTCTTCAACCTCATGTGGACATGGGTCCCACTCTGACGCGGGTGGGAGTGAAGGTAGCCCCATTACTGTCCAAGCTGCTTTCTACAACCTCCCCACAAACATGCTCAGTATTATAGCTCGCCCTTGTGGATTCTGGCTGCCCTCATTGCTTAATGCGGCCCCAGGTAGTTGAGAGGAGCTAGGTCTGACCAAATTCCTGGCTAAGTCTATACCATTCACCCAAATGGACGGTAGCCCTCGGGAACGGTATGGACCGCCCAGTTCAAAAAACACAGCCGGTTCCTCCGTACCGACCATTGGGAGAAAATTAGTTTTATTTTGCTTGTGGCCAAACACCTATAAGCTTTGGGTACATGAGTTATTGTTACATGGAACCAAAGTTCATTTGGAAAGAACGGATCTTAGAATTCACTGACCCTCCCTGCGGTGAACATTACGAATGCTAGAAACCTAACCTCCTGACACTCTCCTGGTTTCTTCAGCGCATTGCCCCATTCTATTGGCATCCCACCCAAGTATCATGATCTAGCCAGAGTTTTCAGGAGCAAGAATGCTACCAGTTGCCACCCCATAGAGACACTGGACTGCAAAATCGCTTTATACAACCAGGGGCTTAAACTGCCCAAAGGTAGAATTCCACCGCGATGAGTCCTAATGAGGAGAAGGAACTGTGTCTTTGGACAAGAACCGCCGGTTCATAATGGCGGGCTACCAACACACACACGCCAGTTCTCGCTTATGGTAAAGAAAGATGGTTCTTACGGTTTTGTACACAGATTAATATCGAGGTCTCTCAATGCGCGGGTCTCCTGTCCAATAAATATCCTTTGCCTTTGATCAAGGACCCTTTAGATGCACCGGCAAAGGGCTTATTTTACTAAATTGGACTCTTTAGAGAAGCTTACTACAGGGTCAGAATTATTGGAAGGCTATGAACACTTGATCATGCTTTAACACAAAGTTTGGACAGTTTGAATACTCTGATAATGCCATTCGGTTATGGGCCCCGGGCTTTTGTGGCGGTTCCTTTATCAACTAAGTTCTCCATGACGCATTGTACAAGGGAGTTGTGGTATAATTTAGATGACGTAAGTTAATTTACCAATGTCCATAGAAGAGCATGAAACATTGGTTCGAGGTATTGAAACGCTTAGTTCGACAACTCTCTACAAACTCTCCAAATGCTGTTTCACTAGACCTCCATTGACTATTTGGGTTACCGATCTCAGCCTCGAGGGTTTGAAATGGATCCCTGGGGCCCGACGCTGGTCCTCCAATGGCCTGCCCCCCACCAACCGAAGAACTCCAATCTTCTTGGTTTTGCTAATTTCTATCGTGGACTTTATAAATTCCAATTCGCTGAACTGACTCTCCTCTCACAGACCTCTTCTACGCATCTAAAGGTAAAGATCCACTGTCCGGCCAAGCCCGGGCCCCTTTCCGGTTCGAAGAGTGTCAAACAGCTCTTCAACTCTTAAAAGTCTGCTTACCAATCGAATCATCCTAAAGCAATCTGACCCAGGACTTCCGCTTTGTGGTTCACGTGGATGCTCCTTGACAAAGCACTTTAAAAGTACCCTCTGTTGCAGAAAAAAAATAAAGATGGTAGGCTGGTTCCGCGGTGCTTATTTGTTCAAGAAATTCTCTTGGTGCCGAACTCAATCCATTGGACTAGGGGATAAAGAGACTGCGGCCATCAAAGTAGCACTTCCACTTCATGCCACTGGTTGGAGGGGGGGCCCCCTTTCAGGTTTGGTCGGATCACAAAACCTGGCAGCCTTTTCCACCCTCAAGATGTCCAGAAACAACTCATGGGTCATTTCTTTCTCGCTTTTTTTACAGTCCATTTTTTTCCTCTGGAAAACTAATAACTGGCTGGACGCTGGGCCATTTTCGCCACACTGGGAGGTGGAGCTGCCTTAATGACATTCCACGCACTATCCCTCCCAGTTAAGCTGGCTGTCACCATCTCAAACGTCCAATTCTCCACCGCCTATCTCCTAGTCTCTGCTCTCCTTCTCCTATGGGAACTCGAGGGAGGCGGGCTGCACGAGCCTCCAGCGGAAGAAAGTGACTCCAATTGCGTTTGGAGAATGGAGTTTTGGCGGATGGGGGAATGTTGGTACTGCGGCCTCCTCCGCAGGTTCTTGAAGCTCACGGCTGCCCGCCGGCTGGACATTTTGGCTTTCTTGAAAATCCTGCATTTGGCCCTCGGCCGTCAGTTCTGGTGGCGCTGCAATGCTAAGGACATTGAGGCATATATTAAGGCTGCTCGGCTTGTGCAGAAGCCAAAACTATTCGAAAGCCCCATGGGTTGGTTGAAACTTCCCGGTGGCCTCCGCCTTTGGGAAGTCATCTCCATGGATTTTATTACAGATTTGTCTCGGAAAGTCATGGCAACACGGGTTTTGTGGGTGGTGGTGGACTTATTTTCTAAACAAGCCCATTTTATTCCATAAGCCTATCCCTCCGCTTCCTAAGTTGGTATAACGGTTGTTCATTCAACATAAGTTTACTCGCTCTGCTATCTCCGGGCTCTCATAAGGTGGTCTCCCACCGCCCCCACCATTTCAAGTTCTGAAGCATGCTTTGGGGTTGTTGGGGTCAGCCGGCAGTCACTTACCACGCTCAAAGTGAGGTGAGACGGAGAGAACTAACAGAACCCTAGAGCAGTATTTACTTGTTACAACTAACTACCAATTAAGACAATTGGTGCGAAGCTATTCCGCTTATGAGCAATGCCTATAACAATGCTGTTCATATACATGAAAACCCCTTTGAAATTGTAAGGTCTGGTCGCCTCCTTCCTCGCCATTGCCACAACTACTCCGTACATAGCTTTGGACCCTCCAGAGTTTCAAATAATGGGATTTCTATCCCTAGCTTAGGTGGAATCGGGTCCAGACCGCCTTTACAACAGGCTAAGACCTCTAAAAGCTGCAAGCGGATAAACACCGGCCGATTTCTCAAGGCAGGGGCTTTGGTGTATTTTGTTCACCAAAATCTCAGAGACGTATAAATTTTCCAAACTTGGCAAAGATCTGTGGACCTTTTCTATAGATTACTAAAGGATTAATGATGTCACTGCCCCATTGGATTTGCTCTAACTCTCTTAGTAACATTCATCCTGTCTTCCATTCCAGTTAAGCTCAAGGAGGCCCCCGCTCGGGATGTTTCAAGTAACGACCACCGGAGTAGTATTCCCCAACACTATTATTGATGGCCACAAGTACTGTTTTAAATTGACGCTATCCTGGACTCTCATTAATCGCAAACATCTGTACATTTAGTCCTTTGGGTGGATATTCTCTTAAGTATAATCAATGGGTTTATTCTGAAAATATTGGACGCCCCCACTTTATTTCTGCTTTCCAATCACCAAGATAAACGGGGAGGGGTCATCTCTTTAAGGGAGGTAGAGGTACTCTGGCTAGTGTTGGATGGTAAGTAACCTTGGAGTGCATCTCCACAGCCGGGCGATGGGCCAGCTTCATCGGCGGAGACTTTATCTCTTTATGCTGGAGATGAGGGACCTCAGTCTACGGGAAGCAGGGAAGGGGAGGGGCAATAGAGTTATAACCTGGTGCTTCATGGAAGTGTCATTCCAAGCACCATGCACTTTGTTTCTAAGATAGTCTGAATAAACGGTCTTTTTCACCAAAGAGCCTTTTATTTCTGCTTCTATGGAATTCCTTACATTGTGCAGCTGGCTGTATTGTGAGACATCAGCATGGCCACGGGAGTTCATTTGTGCATGCCTGGGAAAGTAGGCTTGGTAAATACCCTGAAAATTTGGTAAAATTCGGATTCGGATTTATTCGGGCACAAAATTATCTGTATGCCCGAATAAGACAAATAACATATTCAGATATACCCGAATATTCAGGTCTGTTTGATTTTTTTTATATTTTGGGGTATTTTTCACATTTTGGCCTGCAGGGGACGCATTTTTAAATCTAGTGGAGCCAAAATTTCAGAGTATCATCTGGAGACTGTCCTGATGATACCACCCAAGTTTGGTGAAGTTTAGTCTGGGGGGGGCAAAGTTATGGACCCCCAAAAGAGGTGCCCCATCTCCGGTTACCTCCCATTGGAAACAATTTCCTGTCATCTTTATCCTGAATGGGATGCAACTTCCAGGCTCTGTCGAACTGAGGCTAATCTAGACAATTAGTGCTGAAAGTGAGAGGAAAGTTCTCATCATAAACAATGAATCCACTTTTAGCTGTCTGAAAGCAACACAACCGTTGGATCCCACCTTTAAATTAAACCCTGTTTCAAAGCTTTTGAGGAAGACTTCAAACAAACTTGGGAGGGGGAGATCAGGCTCAGATACGGCTTTTACTAATTTATAATGTGTGTTTTGCTTCTGGCGGTAGAATTGGACTGCGAGGCTGATAGCTTCTGGCTCTCAGCTACCTGGAGATAAATTATTGTCTACAGACAACCCCAATGACTGCTTTCCCCGATACAATAAAGAGAGTGCTTAAAATTACACAACCAGTTAACATCCAGCAGGGCAACCTTTTCAGAGCAGAATGAGTTTTTTGGACCCTTTTGGTCAAAGCAGCTTTTAACTAGATGGGGGTGGATTCGAATAAAGAACCAACGTTGATTGTGGGGGCATTATCTTGCACCCCAGGACGTTTGGCTGAATGAACCTTCCAAGGCGGGGGAGCTTCATAGGACAAGGGACTTGCTGTTTGATCAAAAGGAACGCACAATGTGACTTATTTCCTTCCCCAAGAGGAAAAATGTCCCCCCCATTTTCAGTGTTGCAATTTCTTTCTTTTAGAGGACTAAGACCTGCTTATTCCTGAGTAAATTTTAACATGTGCTGTTCATAGGAAAGTCTGGTTAAGGACAGAAGTCACTGGTCCCCACACAAGGGCTGTGGCTCAGTGGAAGAGCTGCTGCTTGGCATGCGGAAGATCCCAAGTTCAATCCCTGGTGCCTGCAGTTAAATGGGCCTCATAGTAGGTGCTGTAAAAGACTGCCTCTTGATCCTGGAATGCTGCTGCCAGTCAGAGTAGACAGTACTGAACTTGGTGGGCCAAGGGCCACTTTCCACCATCATGGTGTTCCTAGAGCATTATAACCTAATTTTGTAATCAAGTTTTGTTGCACTGTTGGTTGTATCCATTATACTGGTGGAAGCTAAGCAGGGTCTGCCCTGGTTAGTACTTGTATGGAAGACCACCAGTCCGGAGTTGCTGTGCAGAGGCAGGCACTAGCAAACCCTATCAGTGTTTCTCTATTTAGATAGATGGATAGATGGATGGATGGATAGATGGATAGATGGATGGATAGATGATAGAAGATGGATGGATGGATAGATAGATAGATCATCATGCCGCACCAGGAAGTTAGCAAACCTAGATGGTCTTTATGTTATGAAACAATCTCTGGGAAGGCCTACAAAAAAACTCCTAAAATTTTTGATGGTCTCACATCTGCATGGATGGATGGATGGATGGATGGATGGATGGATGGATGGATGGATGGATGGATGGATGGATGGATGGATGGATGGATGGATGGATGGATGGATGGATGGATGGATGGATGGATGGATGGATGGATGGATGGATGGATGGATAGATAGATAGATAGATAGATAGATAGATAGATAGATAGATAGATAGATAGATAGATAGATAGATAGATAGATAGATAGATAGATAGATAGATAGATAGATAGATAGATAGATAGATAGATAGATAGATAGATAGATAGATAGATAGATAGATAGATAGATAATTTATGGATTACCATAAATTGGCTCCAACATGACAGCATTTTCCACCAATCTAACTTGAGTCTCTTCAGGAAAGGTGGACTGTAAACAAAGCAAAATAGATGAATGAAATATGTTGAATCTGAGTATTCTTATACCATCTCTGGAAAACCTGAGATTCATACTCAGGAAAAGTTATTGCCTTGCCTATTGTATGTTTATGCATCATGATGCCTTCTACCATCACTCTGAGCATGTGCAGACTTTTTGTCTCCAGTGATTCTGGTGAGCCTGGTCACTAAAAGTTAAAACTGCTGCCTTTTGAATGCACCCAACCTATATTCTGTTTCTTGGAGACAAACAAGACAACATACTGGGGAGGGTGGTATTACAAGGTTGCCAGTTCTGGAAGATATGGGAGAAAGTACCTTGAAGTGTGGAGTTTTGAAGGAATGTGATGATATTTACATGTGATGCTCTAGGAATTTCCCCAATCTTTACAGTGTTTGTTGGGGAAACTCTTACAGTGCCATGGAAGAAGACACATCACCCCTCCCCCCCCAATCTCTATGATTTTTGCCATAGAGATTAAGGGAAATTCCTAGAGCGTCACCATAAACACCATTTTCTACTGTTCCTCAATGATCAGGGATAAGGGACTGAGAGTAGGGGTAAGAGATGGCATGAGGGAGAAGGTTTAAAGCCGCATTGTTTTCTGAACACAAAATTGGTGCTGCTTACTTATTTATACACTAGCATTAAAGCCCATTATACAAACAAATACAACAGGTTCTAGAAAAGGGTTGGTGAGTTAACTGGGCACATTGAGGGGGTAGTCCCTCCTGCCTTTCCTTCCCCCTCAGCCCTGAGTCACCAGCTCTTTCCTCCTCCTCCTCCTCCTCCTCCTCCTGTTCCCAGACACCTACTCTTCTTCCTGGATGCCTCTATTGCAACAGTTAACGGTGCAGTTGTGGTTTCCAGCAGTCATGACCCTCTCATAGGGACCTGTCAGCTGCCTCCTCAGGCAGCTGCAGACAGTATAGGCCCTATAGGGACTGTAAACAATTCAGCAGTGGAAGAGAAGGACGAGCAGGCAAGAGAGTGAGTAACCACCACATTCTGCTGTTTTGTTGTGTTTTTTAAGCTCTGCCCCCAAACTGTGTGCGCATGACGATTGGCTGGAAATGAGTTGTGCATGGCAGTTGGCTGAAAGTGAGTTGTCACCACCACTGCTAGCCTTTTATATAATAGGATTTACTTCATCTGTTTCTTATAGAGACTCAGTGGATTATATAGAAATGCAGAGTACAGAAGAGCAGTATATACACTGTAAGCATGCATTGTGCAATAAACGATATACTGCAAACTATGAAAGAGTATTATACATACATTTTGCATACAACTACCAATGAAACAAAATTAGATTACAGAACTGGAGAAACAACGCAACAGATCCCCAATGGAACAAGCATACGGGGTCAGTATCAGGACTCATACATTTACCCAGTAGGGCAAAAAGGATCTCTGTGGTTTGTTTCAGGACATGAAAATGGGGAGGGGTTGGCCCAAAGAAGGCTGACCTGCCCATGTACACCCCAATCTGAGTCAAGATCCTATGCACGTTTTTAAAGAAGAAAATAAAAGCACCATAGATGGAACTCCCAGGAATGTGTGTGGTTTGGCTCTTAATCACCCTACAGTGTGATACAACATTAGCTTTTACACAAGGATAAATGCTTTTAATCAAAGAAGCTTTCTTAGTTTAGCCTGTATCAATTCCACCAGCCTCCAAAGCCAGTGTGGAGTAGTGGTTAAGAGCAGGTGGATTCTAATCTGCAGAACCGAGTTTGATTCCCCACTCCTTCGCTTGAGTGGCGGAAGCTTATCTGGTGAATCAGATGTGTGTCTGCACTCCTACATTCCTGCTGGGTGACCTTGGCTAGTCACAGTTCTTCAGAAATCTCTCAGCCCAACCTACCTCACAAGGTGTTTGTTGTGGGGAGAGGAAGGGAAAGGAGCTTGTAAGCCATCCTGGGTCTCCTTACAGCAGAGAAAGGTGCGGCATTAATCCAACTCCTCGCTGCTGCCGCCTCTTCCGCCCTCGCCCTCGGCTCCCTCGCCCCTGCTCTGCTCCCTGCCCCCCGCCCTCTCCTCCTCCTCCTCCTTGTCCGCTTGTCCTTGTCGCTTCCTCCCTCCTCCTCCTCCTCCTCCTCCTTCTTCTTCTTCTTCTTCTTCTTCTTCTTCTTCTTGTTCTTCTTGTTCTTCTTGTTCTTCTTCTTGTTCTTCTTGTTCTTCTTCTTCTTCTTCTTCTTCGTTAGATATCAGGAAACAACAAAAATTATATGCCCGGTCGCACAAGGCAGCTAGGAAGCCCTACCTGCTGAAAAATAAATGGCAGGTCAAAAGTTTTGAGTTCAAAAGAATGGAAATCTGCAGCATTACGCATTAAAAATCAAAGCTCTTGACCCAGCCTACTTGTTTTGCTCAGTCACCCGTACATAACTGACTCCCCGTCCTCTCCCTTGGAACTTTTCGGCATGCTTTTTCATGACTAATTGAATTAGCAATTGATTGGTATAATGTGACCCTCTTTCAAGATGAAGCTGTAATCAGCTACCCACTGGGAATTTGAATCACTCAAACTCATAGAGCACTGGAAACCATAGAATCCCTGTCATTTTCTGCCTGTGATTGTATTTTAAAGTTTTTTAAAGTTACACTACGCAGAACTTGTTGTTCATCAAATATTTGAACATGATGAACAATGGCTCTTTTTTCTAACATTTTTTAAGAATAGAAGAAGAAGAAGAAGAAGAAGAAGAAGAAGAAGAAGAAGAAGAAGAAGAAGAAGAAGAAGAAGAAGAAGAAGAAGAAGAAGAAGAAGAAGAAGAAGAAGAAGAGAGTTTGGATTTATATCCCCCCTTTCTCTCCTGCAGGAGACTCAAAGGGGCTTACAATCTCCTTGCCCTTCCCCCCTCACAACAAACACCCTGTGAGGTGGGTGGGGCTGAGAGAGCTCCGAGAAGCTGTGACTAGCCCAAGGTCACCCAGCTGGCGTGTGTGGGAGTGCACAGGCTAATCTGAATTCCCCAGATAAGCCTCCACAGCTCAGGTGGCAGAGCTGGGAATCAAACCCGGTTCCTCCAGATCAGAGTGCACCTGCTCTTAGCCACTACGCCACTGCTGCTGAATAGCAGCTGTTGTGGGTTTTCCAGGCTGGGGGGTTGTGGTCTGGTAGCTTTTTGCTCTCAATGTTGCCCCCGCATCTATAGATCGGCATCTTCAGAGGCAAATGAAGCCATAGATGCACGCAAAAAGTTAGGAGCAAAAACTACCAGACCACGGCCACGCAGCCTGGGACATCCACAACAGCCAGTTGATCATTCCGGCTGTGAAAGCCTTTGACCAATATGGTCAATTATTTGTTTAAATTGCCCCCAGTTGCTCTCACTTGGCCAAAAGGACATCATCTCATGGATAAGGACTATGTACTATGATGATCCCATTCTGTATACTATGTGATCCCATCCTGTATATTATATAACTCACATGACTAATATGGGATGGAACAAAAAACCACTAGGCAGGCAGGCAGGAAATGGTACTTAGTGTCAATATAGTATACTTATTTATTGACTGAAGAAGAAGAAGAAGAAGAAGAAGAAGAGTTTGGATTTATATCCCCCTTTCTCTCCTGTAGGAGACTCAAAGGGGCTTACAATCTCCTTGCCCTTCCCCCCTCACAACAAACACCCTGTGAAGTGGGTGGGGCTGAGAGAGCTCCGAGAAGCTGTGACTAGCCCAAGGTCACCCAGCTGGCGTGTGTGGGAGTGCACAGGCTAATCTGAATTCCCCAGATAAGCCTCCACACCTCAGGCGGCAGAGCTGGGAATCAAACCCGGTTCCTCCAGATTAGATACATGAGCTCTTAACCTCCTACACCACTGCTGCTCCTTTGTTTGTTCTTTTAACTTGCCCTCCCGCTGTCTAGCAGGGCTCAGGATGGCTCACACAACAGACACAACATAATAACGATGAATTAAAACGATGAAAACCGCAACAGATAAACGCAATCGATTACCTATAACCATAAAAGATGGTGCATCAAAAAACCAGCACCCCACATGAAAAGCAAATAATAGTTCTGCAGGAAAAACTGGGGGCATCACAGTTAGCAGCAGCCCAGATGACATTCGGCGGACTCGTTGTTGGAGTCTGAGTGGCGGAATAATGGAGGAGAATCAGACGATTCAGGCCGGCATTCGGCGCTGGCCATATTCACTGTAGCTGTGCTCAATTATTGGCCCGGTAGAACATCTCATTCTTGCAGACTTGACAAAACTGAGCCAGATCTTGATTAGCCCAGACCTCCTTAGTTCTTAGAATGTCAGAGTAGGACTGAAAAGAGACCAGGGCTCAAATATTCATTTAGTCAGAAAGCTCCTGGGTTGCCTCAAGCCAGCTGCTCTCGTCTGTTTCTTTCTTTTTCTCAGGCTAAAGTATCACACAAGAAGAAGAAAGAAGTCTCAAAGCAGTTCACAACTCCTTTCCCTTCCCCTCCCCACAACAGACACCTTGTGAGGTAGGTGGGGCTGAGGGAGTTCTGAGAGATCCTCAGCTCCAGAACCTGCGGTTTTCTCCAGAATGAATTCTTATCAGTTTGTCAGCAGGCCACTGGCCATGCTGGTAGGGGCTGATGGGAATTGTAGTTCCTGAACATCTGGAGAGCCGCAGGTTCCCTACCCCTGGACTAGCCCAAAGTCACCCAGCAGGCTTCATATGGAGGAGTGAGGAAAACAAGCCCAGTTTACCAGATAAGAGTCCGCTTATCTGGTAGCAGTGGCATAGGAGGTTAAGAGCTTGTGTATCTAATCTGGAGGAACCGGGTTTGATTCCCAGCTCTGCCGCCTGAGCTGTGGAGGCTTCTCTGGGGAATTCAGATTAGCCTGTGCACTCCCACACATGCCAGCTGGGTGACCTTGGGCTAGTCACAGCTTCTGGGAGCTCTCTCAGCCCCACCTACCTCACAGGGTGTTTGTTGTGAGGGGGAAGGGCAAGGAGATTGTCAGCCCCTTTGAGTCTCCTGCAGGAGAGAAAGGGGGGATATAAATCAAAACTCCTCCTCCTCCTCCTCCTCCTCCTCCTCCTCCTCCTCCTCCTCCTCCTCCTCCCCCTCCTCCTTCTCCTCTTCTTCTTCTTCTTCTTCTTCTTCTTCTTCTTCTTCTTCTTCTTCTTCTTCTTCTTCTTCTTCTTCTTCTTCTTCTTCTTCTTCTTTTCATGTGGAGGCACGGGGCATCAAACCCGATTCTCAAGACTAGAGTCCGCCACTCTCAACCACCACACCACCTGGTGCAGGTTGACATGAGGAGAAAACGGAAGAAGGGAAAAGTATCTTTGTATTGTCGAAGGCTTTCACGGCTGGATTCAACTGGTTGTTGTGGGTTTTCCGGGCTGTGTGGCCATGGTCTGTAACTGGACACAGTGTGTAACAGACCTCCTTCTGTGATACACCTCTGAAGATGCCAGCCACAGATGCAGCCGAAATGTTAGGAACAAGATCTACCAGACCACGGCCACACAGCCTGGAAAACCCACAAAAATATCTTTGTCTCTCTGGACTCTTTAGGGAAAGGCTGGGATAACAATGTGGTAGAGATCTGAAAAATATTGACATAGTCTCTAAGTATTTGTCAGGAGAATCGTTCCACCCCACCCAAATTGCTAGTTTTAACCCAAGCATTGGAAGTAAAGAATATTCAGCACAGCCGTAGTTACAGGTAAATGCGTGCAATCACTGTGATCCAGCCACAGCAATGGCAATTTGTGAATGGAAACAGGTTTCTTCTCTTGGATATCTGCTGCCGAGAATACAAAAGAGCTCATGAGCAAAAGCAGCAGAAGAAAAAAACACATCCATATAAATGAGGTTATGTTCAGCGCCCTTACAACCATCTGCATACTCCAGAATGTAGTTTTAAAATCAATCTAATGAGTTTCAACCCAATAGGCCCTTTCATTGCTTTAAAAAAACAAACTTTTCTGAATGAATGAGGAATTTGGGTACTTGTGATGGACGTAAGCCTAGGCTGTAGTTCAATAACTGGAGGCTAGGGGGCAGTGGTGCCTTAGGTAGGCAAGTGTTCAACTTTGACACATTAAACAAGGTCCTATATAGACTGCTTGAGCCAACTGGTTGCTGGTGATGTTTGCTGCAACTTCTGAATGGCTACTGCTGGGCATCAAGTCAAAGGAGAGCGTTACAGTCTGGGCTGGAGTTTTCTAGGCCAAGGAAAGGCTCCTGCTTCTGTACATCCTCTCTCTCACATATATATATACACAAAAACACAAGATGGGTCAGGATCAGTGGCATAGCGCCAACGGGGCCGGGTGGGGTGTGACGCCCCGAGCGTAGCAGTGGAGGGGGCATGGCTGGGCCACAGGGTGGGGCATGGCGGGGGCGTGGCGTTCCGGGGGCGATCCGGGGCGGAGGCAGATGGCGCTGTGGTAGGAGCACAGGGCGTGCATGCACCTTGGGCGTAGTACCCCCTCGCTCCACCTCTGGTCAGGACAGTTGATGCATCAAATCCAGCAGTGTGGAGCATTCTCATTACTTACTCTGCAAGGGCCGTGTACAGTTTGCAGCAGGCATTGGTAAGAGGCAGAAGAAATAAGATGGCCAGATAAAATCATAGAGTTTCTGGCAATTCCTAGAGCTTCCACCCTCATTTCCAGGTATTTTCCAGAAGTGACATCATCACTTGGGTGGCACGGGTGAGGCCATTTGTTTTTTAATTTATTTTAAGTTTTAACTTCCCCCTTGCCCCTTTTCCTTACAGTGGCAGGAAATGGAAATTTGGGGTGCGACATTCCTGCCCTGACTGGGATCTTGGCAGCCCTAGGTAAAAGATACAGTGTGCTTGATCCAGAGGTAGTGTGGTGTAGTGGTTAAGTGTTTCAGACTGGTATCTGGGAGACCCCGGTTAGAATCCCCATTTGTGCAATGGATACTCATTGGGTGATCTGAGGTCAATCACATTCTCTCAGTCTAACCTACCTCACAAGGTTGTTGTGGAGGAGAGGAGAATAATGTAAAGCAGTTTTGAGTTCTTACTTAGAAGAAAGGCTGGGTACAATTGAACAAATGATAGATAGATAGATAGATAGATAGATAGATAGATAGAAGAAGAAGAAGAAGAAGAAGAAGAAGAAGAGGAGGAGGAGGAGGAGGAGGAGGAGGAGGAGGAGGAGGAGGAGGAGGAGGAGGAGGAGTTTGGATTTATATCCCCCCTTTCTCTCCTGCAGGAGACTCAGGGGCTTACAATCTCCTTGCCCTTCCCCCCTCACAACAAACACCCTGTGAGGTGGGTGGGGCTGAGAGAGCTCCAAGTAGCTGTGACTAGCCCAAGGTCACCCAGCTGGCATGTGTGGGAGTGCACAGGCTAATCTGAATTCCCCAGATAAGCCTCCACAGCTCAGGCGGCAGAGCTGGGAATCAAACCCGGTTCCTCCAGATTAGATACACGAGCTCTTAACCTCCTACGCCACTGCTGCGATAGATAGATAGATAGATAGATAGATAGATAGATAGATAGATAGATAGATAGATAGATAGATAGATAGATAGATAGATAGATAGATAGATAGATAGGTAGGTAGGTAGGTAGGTAGGTAGGTAGGTAGGTAGGTAGGTAGGTAGGTAGGTAGGTAGGTAGGTAGATAGATAGATAGATAGATAGATAGATAGATAGATAGATAGATAGATAGATAGATAGATAGATAGATAGATAGATAGATAGATAGATAGATAGATAGATAGATAGATAGAAATCTTGACTGCGTCTGTCTATCTGTACATGGATATGTATCTCATGCTTTCAGATAGTGTGGCAAAGGTAAATTCTTCCCTGTCATAAAGTTTATAGGCTGACTGTGCACGTAAATAAGAAAATAAGCCTTTTATGAAAAACACCTGTCCACATTTTCTGGGAAGACAGAATCGCGTGACTGAACATGAAACCAAGAACTGTGTGGCTTCTGCTTAAAAGTAAAGATTTGCATGAAACAAACAAATGAAAAAGTTTCTGAAGACGGAAAAGAAAAAAAAATTCAATGTGGGTTTGCATGTTTGTTTTTTAAAATGAGAATTGAATCTCAGTGAAATGTTTTGTAGAAATAATGGTTTCTGTCATTTCTATTCTGTAAGCCAAGATTGCTTTCTAGGGTAACAAGGGCCCATAATGGACCAGTTTCCCGACCTGCTGTTTAATAAAACAGAAGTTACTAGACACTCATGATTGTGCAGGGTAGTAATTGATCTCCTATGCTACTGTACTTACCAGGGTAACACACTATTATGGCCTTGCCATGCCTCCATTTCAGCCCAGTTTGCACAAAAGGAAGTAACACTTTACAGTGTAAGCAGCCCTGCATTAACTATTAAGTATAATAAGCACGTGCCAGCGTGGTGTAGTGGTTAAGAGCAGGTGGATTCTAATCTGGAGAACCAGGTTTGATTCCCCACTCCTCCACCTGAGTGGCAAAGGCTTATCTGGTGAACCAGATGTGTTTCCGCACTCCTACATTCCTCGGGTTAGTCACAGTTCTTCAGAGCTCTTTCAGCCCCACCCACCTCACAAAGTGTCTGTTGTGGGGAGAGGAAGGGAAAGGAGCTTGTCAGCCACCTTGAGTCTCTTCACAGGCAAGAAAGGTGGGATATAAATCCAAACTCCTTCTCCTCCTCCTCTACTTCTAGGGCACCCAGGGGAAAGGGGACACCACAGAAAATGAAAAAAATTACTGTGGCTTTAAAAGGGGTTTGTGAAAAAGGGGCACCACCACTATTTCGAAAAAAGTTAGTTCCACTTCAAGTGAACTAGGGTCCCATAATAAAAGCCCCGATCACATCCATGTACATCTTACAGATAGCAACGCAGCCAATACCCTTGATTAAGATGCATAAAGATTGACATGTCTCTACCCCGCCTCAATGTCGCCACCTAGGGGATGCAAATCCTGGCAGCTAAAGTTACTGACTATTAGCATGCGCACCTACGTCCTTGCAACAACTGGAAGCAGCCAGCTTACTTGTATATACCTATTATCACAGTATCAGTGCAGGTACATAGGTAAGCACACACCTTTGGCAGCCAGATCTGGTAGACTATCGGCTGTAGGACTATATACACAGACGCGATGCCTTGTCTCTGTTTAGCATAGAAGCAGATTTGCGATGCCAGATTAATTTTTGAGGACTTGGTGAGAGACTTTGCAATTTAAAAAGTAGGGGGGGAAATCCTTTTAAAATATAAATAAGTAGATAACAATTATCTTTTCATCCATGAATGTTAACATGCTATGTATTTTTAAGGTTTTAGAGCACAATGCAATAAAGGGGATGGTTTGTTTATGTATGTAATGAAGGTCGATTTCTGCATATTTGTGCGCCTGCCTATCTGTGCCCCATCAACAAAAAAAACTGTACATTGTAACAGTTTTTTCTTTTGCAAGAGCTGGGAAAATGTTCTAACTTGAAACGTTTGAAATGATAAGTTTCAACATTTTTATTTGCATTGTTCCCTTATGGCAATTTAAAATGTATTGTTGAAAAATTGCATTTTGCTACTTCCCAGCCCTCGTTATCAGCAAATAAATTGCTTTTTGCTATACAGTGTTAAATAGATGAAATAAAAAAATGGGATATATTGTGAATGTAAATGGCCTGCAAGTAAACTGAATAATGAATCTTGCAAATGGAAAGGCCGTAGCGCCGAGGTTGACCCGGGCTGATGGCATCAGTCGGACTTAATCTGGGCTTGACTGTATGCCAATTTCCCACAATTTCCCACAATTTCCCACAATGAAATACTCCCACAATGGCCCCTTCTGCACATGCAGAATAATGCACTTTCAATCCACTTTCACAATTGTTTGCAAGTGGATTTTGCTATTCCGCACAGCTGCAAAGTGCATCGAGAGTGGATCGAAGGTGCATTATTCTGCATGTGCGGAAGGGGTCAATGTATTTATTACAATACACAAAACAGATTCACAGCCCTTCCTCTTTTGAAAGACAGCCCACATTTTCTACAAGTAGTGCAGGTTAGCTCTTGCTGACTTGATCTGGCCCTTTGAATGAACTCTCAACCTGTGCTGCTGGGAGGTCACCAAATCCATTGATGACTCCCAACTGCTGCTGTTGCTCTTTCACATCCTGGTTGATGCAGTGTTAGATCCACAGCACCCCCAGTGGTGGGGAGGAATCACTACAGGACTGAAGATAAAATGGAGGAGAGGAAAATGATTTAAGCTGCTTTGGGTCTTCATTGGGGAGAAAGATGGGGTATTAATTACCCTAAAAAGCTAGGTCCAAAGTTTGCTTCTAATACTTCTTGTCAACCTATAGTTCCAGTTATTCGTAAAATATCGAAGACTGTTTAGGCAATGAAAATGAATTTAGGCACTGACTACACAAACCAATGTGGCAAAGAATGAGGAGAAATATACTTTCACAAATCATATAAAAAGTGGTCAATGCAGTCTTACCGAAGACTCTTCTTAGGAAATTCTGCAACATTTAGGGTTTGTGATCTTTAATTAATTCCGCCCCTCCCCAAGTTCACATAAGCAGCTTGTGATAAAGTTGTGTGTAGGACTTCGGGGGAGGGCGGCCAATAAATCCAATAAACAAACAAATAAATATCCTACCAAGAACTGTCTTTCTTTAAGCATATTATTATTATTATTATTATTATTATTATTATTATTATTATTATTAATTCCCTGATCTTCACAACAGTCTTTTGCAATAGGTGTCTTGTCTGTTTACCTTCAAAAGTTTTTTAGGGGGGGGATCTTGATGGACTCCTGAACAGCCAGTGGAAGTCAGGCTAAGAGATTGTATTGAATTGGGCAACCAAAGATTTGAGCCGCCGGATTCCCTTCAAGTTTACAAAGGCAATCTCTTCCCGCTCTCCTAAGACGGCATCCCAAGGAACAGAAGCCAGGAGAATAAATATGCATTGGAAACACGTTTCCTTGAGGAGCACCCAAATGTTGCAACTCTGATGTGATGCTTATGGATAATTAAGGCTCGGCATTGTACCCTTAGTTCCACACTGATGCCAGAACAGTGTCTGACAAGGAATTCAGCAATAGCAGCTGTGCTTTTCAGTAATACAATAACTATTTCTTTAATGGGGAGAGTATGGTACACACACACACAACACACACAGAGAGAGGCAGAGCGAGAGAAATAGGAAAAACACCTGCTTCCATAAACGACACCACGGTGTTCCAACCGTACAGCTAATCTTCTGCCGCCTGTCATGTTAATTGTTCCAAAGCTACAGTTGATACAAATCTATTTGTCCCTCGGCTAAAATTAATCAGGATTTAAGCACCGTATTTATCTCGATGCAGTTTAGCATTGAGATAACTTTGGCAAAATTTATGCCTTGGGAATCTGGACGTTGGAGCGGGATATTTTATGGCTACCCAATCTTGTCGGGAGGTGCAGGGTGGGGACAACCCTTCGCTGTTGACATTCTTTGTTAGCATGAAATTAGCTTGTCCAGCCCAATAGAAGGTGGCAGCATGGTACGGCGGCCCTGATTCACAGCCTATGGAGGAGACCCATTTGTAAGTGAGATTTTCTACTTTTATTTCATGTAGGACTGGCTAATCCTTGCCAGCTTTGAAATCTGGGGCCAGAACCTGGATAAATGTGGGGTTTGTATTGCTCGTTTCGCTGTGCATTCACTGTAACATAAGAATTAATGCCCAAATAGAGAAAAAAACTGTATACAGAAGCCCTGTTCACAAGTTTAATAGTGAATTCCTGCACCCCCTGCCCAGTGGTGGGATCCAAAAATTTTAGTAACAGGTTCCCATGGTGGTGGGATTCAAACAGTGGCGTAGCACCAATGGGGTTGGGCGGGGCACAACGGGGGCATGGCTGGGCATTCCGGGGGCAGGGCATTCCTGGGCGGGGCTGTGGCAAGGACGGGGCTGTGGCATTCCTTGGGCGGGAAACGAATGGACGCAGGCGCAGGCTGCCACGAACGCCGGTGCACCTCCTGCTAGACTGCTTCAGGTTCTGCGCGCTACTGCTGAGAGGAGGGGAGTAACTAAGGCAAAAATCACATGGCAAAATCACCAATTAGTAACCCCCTCTCCGCACACAAATAATGAGTAACCTACTCTTGGGAACCTGTGAGAACCTGCTGGATCCCACCTCTGCCCCTGCCTTCTGTAAGGAACAGCCAACACATGTTCACTTTACAAATGAAACAGGGGCCGGTATCTGAATAAATGTGAGATTTGGTTCACATGTTCAGAATGTAACACCAAAATTACTCAGTTAAGGCCTTTGGGATTATAGTCCAGCTTTACTGCTGGAGAAGAAAGTTAATGTAGCTGCGACAAAAAGCCTTTTCCAACTCAGTCTAGTTTGCATTCTGGAAGATGACCTGCTACCATGATACTGACTATTTGGCCACCTGCGTTCAGGCCCTGCCATGGTAACAGTGAAACTAGACTACTGTAAAGCACTCTACACAGGTCTCTCCAAAGGTTGCCAGGTCCCCCGGGCACCGGCAGAAGATGTTGAGGTAGGGTTTCCAGATCCTGGTTGGGAAACTCCTGGAGAACCAGATTTGAGTCCATCTGCTTTTAACCGCTACACCAGGCTGACTTTGCTTCACCTCTGGTTGCATCCATCGTATCTTCGAGACCGCATTACCCCATATGTCCCTGCACGGCCTCTCCGATTGGCGGAGGCCAACCTACTGGCGGTCCCTGGCCCCTCGGTGATGCGGCTGGCCTCCACACGGGCCAGGACCTTTACGGCCTTGGCCCCGGCCTGGTGGAACACTCTCCCACCAGCTGTCCGGGCCCTGCGGAACCTTGGGAAGTTCCGCAGGGCCTGTAAGACGGAGCTGTTCCGCCGGGCCTTTGGAGGAACCAGCCGCTAATGGTGCCCCCTCCGGCCCTTAACACCTGGGCCATTAACCATCTAATGAGACTCGCCATGCCTCCCTTTTCCATGGGGAGGGACGGACTTTATGTTATTGGATTGCTGGATGCCACCTTACACTTAAATTTAAATTCAAATTTTGAGCTTTTAAATTTGGAATAAGAATCGGAAATTTTTATCGCTGCTTTTATATGTTATCATTTTATATTGTATTTTATATGCTGTGCACCGCCCAGAGCCCTTCGGGGATGGGGCGGTATAAAAATCTAATAAAATAATAATAATAATAATAATAATAATAATAATAATAATAATAATAATAATAATAATAATAATAATAATAATAATAAAAGTCAAATCCTATTGTAGTTTCTACTAAAAGTACCTCTCTGTCTGTTGTATTGACTTATTCTGTGTAATCTGCCCAGAGTCCTAGAGAGAACAGCAGGCTATGAATAATGTAAAAATTATTATTATGTTTAATATCCCAGCTGCCAGTTCTTTAGGTAGTTGTTGGCCTTTCATTAATATTAAAATTTCTCCCAAGGCCGAGGACATTGTAACGTATCGGCGCAGTACTTGTGCGGATCCCAGCAGGGCTGCCTTCTGAATCTGACAGATGTTGATTTTGTTGATTTGAAGATGTTTCAAGTGTTTTTGGAACGGTTATAATTGTAATTACAATTATTGTCATCATCACAGTAATCAAAGCATTGTCGTTATTATCATTATTATTGTTTTACATTATAATACATTATTTTTATTAGTGTCATTATTATAAGTCTCCTCAACCAAACATAGAAACCCCTTTTAAGGCAGGACTGCTATAGCTCTCTTTTCTTTAGAAAAAGAAGAAGAAGAGTTTGGATTTATATCCCCCCTTTCTCTCCTGCAGGAGACTCAAAGGGGCTTACAATCTCCTTGCCCTTCCCCCCTCACAACAAACACCCTGTGAGGTGGGTGGGGCTGAGAGAGCTCCGAGAAGCTGTGACTAGCCCAAGGTCACCCAGCTGGCGTTTGTGGGAGTGTCCAGGCTAATCTGAATTCCCCAGATAAGCCTCCACAGCTCAGGTGGCAGAGCAGGGAATCAAACCCGGTTCCTCCAGATTAGATACACGAGCTCTTAACCTCCTACGCCACTGCTGCTCCTTTATGATTATTGTCGTATCTCCCCAGTTGCACAAAGAAAGATCCGTCTTGGATCAGGGCCGTTCTCGTTTGCTTCATACACAGCATTTACATCGTGACTTGGCTACCCTGTCTGGTTGTTAACCCTCTCGGCGTCCTTGAAAAGGATCTGGTTCGAAGCAAACGTAAAATAATGCACAAATATCAACAGCAACTGGCTGTCGTGGGTTTTTCTAGGCCGTTCTAGTTTGCTTCATACACAGCCTTTATATCGTGACTTGGCTACCCTGTCTGGTTGTTAACCCTCTCGGTGTCTTTGAAAAGGATCTGGTTCGAAGCAAACGTAAAATAATGCACAAATATCAACAGCAACCGGTTGTCGTGGGTTTTCCAGACTGCGTGGCCACGGGGTGACAGTTTTCGCAAAAATATAAAAATATAAGGAAGTTGGCGGGGAGGTGGGAGGAGAGGCCAAGGATCTGAGAGATTGCGGAGTGCAGAGGCAAGCACCAATTGAGCAAAACATTTGAACTCTAAATTGTCCTCTAGGTTTTCAGTGTCCTTGTTCAGAGGTATTAAGCGTGAACTCCCTCGCTGTGCTAAATCAAAGCAACGTATATAGGAAACGCACACTGTACTTTACAGATAATGTATATGGGAAGATGGAGATGAAAGAGACGGCGTTTCCAGGGAAGGCACAACAGATGGGTAGCAATAATGTGCAATCACCCAGCATGCCTGTAAAACCCCACATTTGCATATGCAAACAGGGCCATTGCATAAGCAAATCAGAACATAGAATTGTTTGTTCTCTCCTCTCTCGCTCAGATGGCTGGTTTGATGGATTTCATGACCGCACGTTTCAGTTTGCCAGTCCAACTGTCTCAGGCCTGATATTTATTGAAATTTATAAGCACCACCTGGTCAGGAACAATTGCTAAGTATTACGTTGCGGCTTAGTTGTTTGTGCTAATACTTAAGGCATGATTCTAGCCAAAGCGATGCACATTTAAATCACCGGGTGACACGGGGAGAATTAAATGCATGTTTAAATCTCTCCAAATGAAATGCGTGGGGTTTAAAAATGCACATTTTTTTACTTGATAATGACCTCGTGATGTCTGTCCAGGCACTTTACAGACATTTGTATGGTTATTTTTAGAACAGTTCTGGAAGGTTTACCATGACACTCTGGCTGAGTGAAAGTAAAGATGGAAATCTGATTCCCCCCTCCCATTCCAGATGCCTCACTTCCTACTGTAGCTTTGATCCAGAGGATGTGTGTGTGTGTCAGAATTTGCAGCCACTGTTCACAAAGAACATTTTGAAGGCTTTCTCCAAATCCCTACTTCTCCTTGAAAGCCAATGAGGTGTAGTTTTCAAGAGTGGTGGACTCTTATCTGGCCAACTGAATTTGTTTCCCTGCTCCTACATATAAAGCCTGCTGTTGCTGTTGGGCCAGTCACAGTTCTCTCCAGACTCTCTCAGCCCCACCTACCTCATGAGGTTCCTGCCGTAGGAGGGGAGGGAAGGTGATTGTAAGCCAGTTTATGGCTCCTTAGAGAAAAGCCCAAAATTCTCCTCAGGTATCCATCCCCCAAATCTCTACATATTTCCCAATCCAGAACTAGCAGCCCTAGGGTAAATGGATGAGAGGAGAATTATGTAAGCTGCTTCCAGTCCCCTAGGCCACTTCCGCATGGCCATGCTGGGGGTCCGGTCGGCGTACATGACGCCGACCCAAACCCCCCTGGACCATTAGCATGAGCGGTCCCGGTAACGACCAGGAAGACAGCGCTGCGCTGCGCCGTCACCCGATCAACTTACCGTCCCTGCGACCGTCCGGCACATTGCTGAGGCCAGGAGACATGCCCCCCTGCCCTGCGTGACCGCTCCGGGTCGCAGGGTAGGGGGCGTGTCCCCAGGCCTCAGCAATGCGCCAGATGGTCGCAGGGACGGTAAGTCGATTGGGCAAGGGGGGAGGGATGGTGCCTTCCAGCCACTGCCGTTTGCACGGCAGCGACTGGAAGCCGCCGTTTTGCAAAAACCTAGCTCGGGGAGCGAGGTGGGAAAATGGCGGCTTCGCGCCGCTGGGGAGGAGCAAGGGCGGCGTGGCTGCGGAGCAGCTGCACCCCCCTTACGAACAGCTCCCTCGGGACGGTGTTTTTGCTGTCCCCAGGGCACTGTAAAAGGCCGGTGCGGAAAGGGCCCTAGAGTGAAAGGTGAGATATCAATAAAGTAAATACATAACATGGTACATGAAAGAACACGAAAGGCTCTGCTGACTAACCCAGCCTGAGAAATCGACTGTATAGCTGGACACAGGATATTTGAAGACACAGGAATTCTTGACAATTCCAACAGCTACTATGTAAGACTACATAGGAAAGTCGTTGAAATCCACAAACACCAGGACACTTTCAACAAAAAAGAGAGTCTGAAAATCAACAAAACCTGGCTACCAGGACTAAAAAAAACCAAAACCAAAACACTGAAAAACACCAAAACACCAAAAGCATTGGCTCCAGGTGAAGTACTGAATCAGATGCAAAGTATTACCCTTTAAGGCTCTATTTGGTGCTCTATTTACATGTTTTGCTGTTCACCGCCCTGAGCCCTTCGGTGGAGGGCGGTATACAAACAAACAAACAAACAAACAAAACAAACAGTCTGGGACGATAGTCCCTCTAACTGTTCCATACTTCTGCATGAAAGTTCCCTGCTGAGCTGCCTGTGAGATCCCTCTCTACCAGGCAGCTACCAAATCTGTGCGGTATCAATATGGTATCTGTGCTGCCACACAGCTTACAGGGAATGTTGATCTGGGACAGGGGTCTGCAACCTGCGGCTCTCCAGATGTTCATGGATTACAAATCCCATCAGCCCCTGCCATGCTGGCAGGGGCTGATGGGAATTGTAGTCCATGAACATCTGGAGAGCTGCAGGTTGCAGACCCCTGGTCTGGGACCATTGTATCGAAGGACCACCTCTCCCAGAAACCCCTAAGAGAGCATTACACTCAACTAATAACAACCTAATGGAAATCCTTGGCCCAAAAGTTGTCCGGCTGTCATTGACCAGGACTTTTAATCTCTGGTCCTTGCCTGGTGTAATGCTCTATCGACGAGACCAGGGCCCTGTAGGACCTATCATTGTTTTGCACGGCCTGTAAGATGAAGTTATTCCTCCTGGCCTGTGGTGGAGGACAGCAATGGTACCCATCTAGCTGGCCTCTCCTCTTTTTCTGTGTTTATGTTTTCTGCCCTGATAGATTTTTTAAGGTATTTGTTATTAACCTTACCCTCAGGGATAAAAAGGGAAAGATGCCATTCTGTAAGAAGTGCAATTTTACAATTTTATATCTAATTGTATTTTTTGGATAGATTTATGGAGGAGAAGTCGATTTATGGCTACCAATCTTGATCCTCCTTGATCTGAGATTGCAAATGCCTTAACAGTCCAGGTGCTCGGGAGCAACAGCTGCAGAAGGCCATTGCTTTCACATCCTGCATGTGAGCTCCCCAAGGCACCTGGTGGGCCACTGTGAGTAGCAGAGAGCTGGACTAAATGGACTCTGGTCTGATCCAGCAGGCTTGTTCTTATGTTCTTATCTTCTTTAATCGTACATACTGTTGTACACCATTCTGAGTTCTGCTCTCTGGGCGAGAGTGGTTTATAAAGCTGCCTTTTTAATATATTCTTGACTACACATCGCAGATTTCATTCCAGTCCATGGCAGGTTTGCCAAGTGATGTTCTGTGAACACAGTCACCTGGCGAATAGAAACCTGTCAGATTCATAATATGAACCATAGATATCTTTGGGAACACCATTTGCTGTGATTTTGCCCTCTTTAAAACATACTGGCCTGTAAATAAGACTGTATGGATTGTAAATAGTTCTATGTATGTGCGGGTTGTTTTAACGACCTCTGGAGAAGATCCAAGTGGATCAAAACGCATCAGGTCTGTTAAAGTCTTTTATGTGTTACCTCCTGAAATATTGTGCAGTTGATTATTAAAACTGAGGCTTTGTTTGTAACATATTTTATTGGTTGTTGTTTGTAATATATTTTATGATACTGTAGTAGTGTGTGTGTTCTCAGATATGTTCTGTTGAGATTTTTATGCATAGTGTTTTATTATTTAGAATACAGCACAATATATATTTTATATTTATCAAGGGATAGTTGTTAGACTTCCCAATCTTTTTGGTTCCTAGTATGTTTTTCAGATTAGGTTTGGTTCCTGTTGGTTGCATAGAGGGATATTATTACCCAGCATATAGGTCATAAATGGATATTGAAGAGATAGAAAAAGTGCAGAGAAGGGCAACGAGCATGATTGAGGGACTGGAGCACCTTCCCTATGAGGAGAGGCTGCAGCGTTTGGGACTCTTTAGTTTGGAGAGGAGACGGCTGAGGGGGGATATGATTGAAGTCTACAAAATTATGCATGGGGTAGAAAATGTTGACAGAGAGACATTTTTCTCTCTTTCTCACAATACTAGAACTAGGGGGCATTCATTGAAAATGCTGGGGGGAAGAATTAGGACTAATAAAAGGAAACACTTCTTCAAACAACGTGTGATTGGTGTTTGGAATGTGCTGCCACAGGAGGTGGTGATGGCCACTAACCTGGATAGCTTTAAAAAGGGCTTGGACAGATTTATGGAGGAGAAGTCGATGTATGGCTACCAATCTTGATCCTCCTTGATCTCAGATTGCAAATGCCTTAGCAGACCAGGTGCTCGGGAGCAGCAGCAGCAGCAGAAGGCCATTGCTTTCACATCCTGCATGTGAGCTCCCAAAGGCACCTGGTGGGCCACTGCAAGTAGCAGAGTGCTGGACTAGATGGACTCTGGTCTGATCCAGCAGGCTAGTTCTTATGTTCTTATGTTCTTAAATGATATGTTGAACCTGTTTGAGCTGCTGGCTGTATGTGACTGCAGTGGTGTTGGGTTGTTGTTGTGTTCCTGGGTACTATTCTGGCTTTGTCAGTCTCTTTCCTGATTACATCTACTCCAGATCCCACAACCCACAACTAGTTAGAAATCTACACTTGATCTTAGTTGAAAGGTTAAGAAAACCACATTTCTTGGGAGTAAAAAAAATGCAGTGTTGATGTGCTTGAAGTCTCCACCATAAGTCATGGGTTGGATGCTAGCTGGATAAAAGCAGGTCTTCTGCTGGTGCAGAAGGGAGAAGGAGTGGTCTTGCTTGACTGCTAGGACAACCCATCACATTTGTCTTTTTCTCTATGGCAGTTCCACAACCCCTAGCTTAACCCCTTCCATGAGATAACAGGAAAACTGGTAGGTTCTAGACCAGTGGTTCTCAACCTGTGGGTCGGGACCCCTTTGGGGGTTGAATGGCCCTTTCACAGGGGTCGCCTAAGACTCTCTGCATCAGTGTTCTCCATCTGTAAAATGGATTAAATGTTAGGGTTGGGGGTCACCACAACATGAGGAACGGTATTAAAGGGTCGTGGCATTAGGAAGGTTGAGAACCACTGCTCTAGACCAATCAGAGCTAAAAATACGACATAAATAAATCTTTGCTTGGAGAGGAGGGAACAGTAGTTTTACACGGCAGAGTTTCTTTTGCATGCAATAGAGTCCACATGAAGTGATGAAGAAAGATTTAGGTTGACTGAACACAATCAATCTTCCCTCTCCCTTCTGTGGTCATTTACCTAATCGGGGTGCAGGTTTCCCTTTTGTGGAAATACCTTCTTTGGACAGCTGCTTTTTCTCCTCTTTTTACATTCTAAAGTTGAGTTTTAATACTTGTTTTCCATCCAGAGGCCCTTTCCATACGGGCCAAAAATAGCACCCCAGGGACTGTAAAAACACTGTTGCTGGGGTGCACTTCGCAGGGCTGCCGCCTCCAAAACGAGGCAGCACCATACTTTCTCCCCCACAACCGGGGAAAGGTGGGGGAATGCTATTTTTGAAACTCGCTCAATGAGCGAGGTTTTCAAAAAACATCGTTTTGCACCTAGTGCTGTGTGAACAGGCACTGGGTCAGAGGTTGCTTTTAGACATGTCCTGTTTTCTAAAAACTTACCTTCTCTCCCTGTGCAGCTGCACAGGGATAAGGAGACACACCCACGCTGCCCTCCGACCCCTGAGGTGTCTCTATGGCCACAGGGGCATGACTCCTCGTCCAGTGGTGGGATCCAAAAATTTTAGTAACAGGTTCCCATGGTGGTGGGATTCAAACTATGGCGTAGTGCCAATGGGGATGGGCGGGGCATGACGGGGGCATGGCCGGGCATTCTGGGGGCAGGGCATTCCGGAGCGGGGCTGTGGCAAGGACGCAGCCACTGCGCCGGTCCTTGGGCGGGAAACAAATGCACACAGGGGCAGGCTGCCACGCATGCTGGTGCACCTCCTGCTAGACTGCTTCAAGTTCTGCGCGCTACTGCTGAGAGGAGGGGCGTAACTAAGGCAAAAATCACATGGCAAAATCACCAATTAGTAACCCCCTCTCGGCACACCCAAATAATTAGTAACCTACTCTCGGGAACCTGTGAGAACCTGCTGGATCCCACCTCTGTCCTCGTCCTTGTGGATCTGCACAGGGAGAGAAGGTAAGTTTTTTTTTAAAAAAAAAAACACAACAGGACACACCTCCATGCCGAGGCGACTCCGCGGGCCGTGGCTGGTCTAGGGCCACTTGCACGGAAGTGTGCAAATGGTCCCGGGGCTCCACCGAGGTCATTTACCCCGGTGTGCAGCCACTTCCCCGGTCCATGTGGAAAGGGCCCTTGATTATACTAGAGCACTGTTTGCACAACTATGAAGAGAAAATCCTTGAAAATAGATTACCCAGCATTAAATTTTTGGTATTGCAAGGATGAATGAAATTGATCCATTCTATTTGATCCATTTTATTTCCGGGTCTTCCATCCAGTACTGTGTCATTCCTCCACCGATAGTTTGGAGGAATTTCGAGAGCAAGATTACAGAATTGGGAGCATGCATTCCCCCCTTTTACAGCTGAGTTTGCATTCATAAGTAAAAACTGCAAAAAAAAGGGCAGCTTTGATACGATCAGATGTACGATTACATCAGCATTCTTTTTGTGCAGTATTCTACTTATGAGCGTATCCTCTTACAAAGCAAAGTTTTATTTTCCATTGTATTCTGCTAATGCCCAGGGGCCCCTGGCACAAGAGCTTTATTGTGCTGAACACTGTGCTGAAAATATGAAATGACCACAGACCATGTGATCTGTAAGCGGTGAGTTCAGAATGGTAAAGAAAAATTCCTAGACAGTGTCATATTGTCATAGTGTCATATTGGGCATCAAGACAGAAGTCGGCGCTAAGGTACAACCGAAAGAAGAAGGGGTGCTTATTTAGGTCCGAAATGTTGAGCTGGGTTCCAGGAAAAATGCATAATGACAGGGTTAAAAAAAAGTGATGAATCTTAACTTTGTGGTATAAGATTTAGCCTGGAATATGATGCGACATCACCCCTTCAATATCACTCCCACCCTTGTCTCACTGTGTGGTGCAAACGGTAGAAATCGAAGTTACAATTTAGAGACATTCTGTGATATCTACAATGCTAAGAAATTGGTGATTATGTGGACTAAGATTGCTGGGGAAGGGCGGTCTATAAGACTTATTATTATTATTATTATTATTATTATTATTATTATTATTATTATTATTATTATTATTATTATTATTATTATTATTATTATTATTGATACAAAACAGTTACACACAGCAAGCAAGATCAATATGCTGGATTTTGTATTACATCACACGTCGGACACTTCCCAAGCATCTAGGACTGTGTGATGTATCGACGAATAATGCGTGCAGAGCCGAGTAGGGTGGCCTTTTGCAGCTGACATATGGTGATTTTGTCAGCGCCAATTGTTTTTAAGTGCTGTTCAAGATCTTTAGGCACTGCACCCAGTGTGCCGATCACCACTGGGACCACCTTTACTGGTTTGTGCCAGGGTCTTTGTAGTTCAATCCTTCAATCCTCGTATCGTGTAAGTTTTTCCAGTTGCTTCTCATCAATCCTGCTGTCACCAGGAATTGCAACATCAACTATCAACTATCAACATCAACTATTATTACTATTACTATTACTATTACTATTACTATTACTATTACTATTACTATTATTATTATTACTATTATTATTATTATTATTATTATTATTATTATTCAATAGATCAGGTCATAAACAGCGACTTCAGCAACTTGTTTACAAACAAACAGTTAACACTTTTATAACTGAGTTGTGACAGAAACTTGCAAAATTCCAACCCATAGCATTAGTTTGTTCCAGCAAAAGGCTTTGAGACCATTGCCTATAACATTTTGGTTGGTCTTCTTTAAGTTGTTTTACCCTACTCTTCTGATAAAAGACGTTTTGACTTCCAAACGCTTACAACTTGGAAAATGTTGCTGCTCTTGGATGCTGATAGTCTCATCTGTGGACCCAGAAATATGCAAGCTAACAAATTATATTCCAGTTTACAGCACCCCTTAGTTTGCCCTTAGATCTGAACAGATAGTCTATATACTCAGACTGCAATTCATAGTTTCCAGTGTGCCAGGCCAGGCCAGGCCAGGCCAGGCCAGGCCAGGCCAGGCCAATATGTAATTTGCATTTCAGTTGTAATAGCAAAGCATAATTTGATACAAAGGAAATAAGTATTTAGCTGGCATTATTTTTTTTTGTATTTGGCTCAGTTAAGAAGAGAAGAAGAAGAGTTTGGATTTATATCCCCCCCTTTCTCTCCTGCAGGAGACTCAAAGGGGCTGACAATCTCCTTGCCCTTCCCCCCTCACAACAAACACCCTGTGAGGTGGGTGGGGCTGAGAGAGCTCCGAGAAGCTGTGACTAGCCCAAGGTCACCCAGCTGGCATGTGCGGGAGTGCACAGGCTAATCTGAATTCCCCAGAGAAGCCTCCACAGCTCAGGCGGCAGAGCTGGGGATCAAACCCGGTTCCTCCAGATTAGATACACGAGCTCTTAACCTCCTACGCCACTGCTGCTACGCCACTGCTGCTTGGGTGGCCAGCTGTGGGGTGGGAAATCCCTGGGAATTATAGGGGTGGAGCCAGAAAAGGGTAGGATTTGGAAGAAGGAGGAACTTGAATACGATAAAATACCATAGAGTTCACCTTTGAAAATGGCCATTTTCTCCCGGTGAACTGACCTCTCTCGCCTGGATAACAGGTGTAATAATGGGAGATCTCTAGCACCAGCTGGAGATCAGCAAGCCTAAACCTATGTGGATCTGGAGAAGAGAAGAGGAAGAGGAGTTTGGATTTATACCCCACCTTTCTCTCCTGTAAGGAGACTCAAGGTGGCTTTCCCTTCCTCTCCCCACAACAGACACCTTGTGAGCTCCCCCTACAACAGACACGTGAAATCTGAGAGAACTGTGACTAGCCCAAGGTCACCCAGCAGGAATGTAGGAATGCGGAAACACATCTGGTTCACCAGATAAGCCTCTGCCACTCAGGTGGAGGAGTGGGGAATCCAATCTGGTTCTCTAGTTTAGAATCCACCTGCTCTTAACCACTACATCGCTGGCTTCGAGAAAGTGTCTGGCTCCAAGTCACCCAATTAGCATCATGGTAGAGTGGGAATTTGAACCCACGTCTTCCAGATCACAACCAGACACTCTAACCACAGTACCACACTGTCTCATCTCATGGAAAAGTTCTCCCTGGCTCATTCCGCACATGTAGAATAATGAACTTTCAAACTTCTTTCAGTGCTCTTTGAAGCTGTACGGAATAGCAAAATCCACTTTCAAACAGTTGTGAAAGTGGTTTGAAAATGCATTATTTTGTGTGCGTGGAAGAGGCCCCTGGCTACCAGCCCTGTGCTTAAATCAGGGCAGCATTGGAAAGAGCCGACTTCTGGCCTGCTGCGCCAGCAATCTGCGAACAGATGTCTGAAGGAGCAGTGTGTAAAAATGTTGGGCTTTCTAAGGAATGCCACATGGCACTTTGTTTAGCATCTCTCAGCTCACCAAATCATCTTGGACGCCCCTCTCTGTAGGCAGCCCTGTTTCATATTCTGACGCCGGGCTGTTGTGGGGCCCACAAAGCAGGCCGGCCGGGCTGCCGGCCTCCGTTCCGATTGTGTCTTTGTTGAAGCTTGCCTTGCGGGCACCATAGATCATCCCTTGAATACTATGTGACTGGGGCCATGTTCCGTTTGAGCCTCCCCTCCCCTCTGAACAACGGGCAGGTCAGACATCTGCTCCCAGCAGCTGACCCCGCCCCCATTAAAAGGATGATTTGCAACCACACATTCGACTTAGTTAAGTTTCAATTGTCTCTCCGACTTCAATGGAATCGCTAATGGGGCTTAAAGAGAGAGGTGCCAGCAGACTCAGTCGAGGAATTCGTATCAGGCTGTGACTGTGTCCACCGGGCTTTTGGAGGGGCTGGCCGCGGTTCTATTGCCCCCCACTGAAATCGGAACTAAGCTGCCTTTTCCATCCTGGTAGGGCCCTGATTCCATCCTGGGCCCTGCCTCTCCTCCCTTCTCCTTTGGCCTTTAGACCGGGCGCCTGTGTGTGTGTTTTTACACAACCTTGTTGTTTAATCTGTATTTATTGTTTTAATTGCTGCTGAATTTTAATGTTAGTTTTAATGTTATATTGATTTACTGTTCTGGAAACAGTCATGTTGTGAGCCGCCTCGAGCCCTTCGGGGATGAGGCGGCCTATAAATTTAATAAATAAATAAATAGATGATGCGCTTAATAAGTGGTGGGTTTGATGGGACATTGAAATGAGCTATGAATTGATATGATGTAATATCCGTTGACAGATTACCTATAGAACACCTCATATGCAAGTAAATGGCAAATTGGCACTGATGAAGGCAGCGAAGAGCGCAATTTCGTGCGATGCGTTCCTGCCAGCAACGAATTGAAGACCGCAATATTTATATATGAACTTTGTGATCAACTGCAAGAACCTGGAATTTGAATGAATGTGGAAACACCTTTGAAGGGACTGTTTATGTTTAGATTATTGAATAGAGAAAGAGAAAAGTAATTCATGTGATGATACAACAGTGAATGATGAAATTCTGTCGATATGAGAGAGATATATGATTACAATTGTATGTGATGAGCATTGTTCCTTAATATATAAGAAATACCAAACCTAAATTGGCTGCCTAGTGGGTGACGTGTTTTATGTGTTAATGATCAGTATTAACCAAATCAGCCATCTCAAAATCACTCTCTTCTACCTTTCTGAAACAGTGGATGCTCTGAATATTATTCAGGGGGAAATTTGGAGGAGAACCACGAACCACAAAATTCTTTGGGATTTGCCCAACCAAGTGACATTGATGTCTCATGCAGCTCACGTAATGGGTGAGTTTGATGCCCCTGCTCTAGTATTTAGGTCTGTGTGCTCATTTTTACACTATGCATCCCAATCCCACTCTGCAGCCATTTATCTCTTGTGGGCCACTGCCGAAGAAGAAGAAGAAGAAGAAGAAGAAGAAGAAGAAGAAGAAGAAGAAGAAGAAGAAGAAGGGGAAGAAGAAGGGGAAGAAGAAGAAAGGGAAGAAGAAGAAGAAAGGGAAGAAGAAGAAGACGAGGAGGAGGAGGAGGAGGAGGAGGAGAAATTTGGATGTATATCCCTCTTTCTCTCCTGCAGGGGACTCAAAGGGGCTTACAATCTCCTTGCCCTTCCCCCCTCACAACAAACACCCTGTAAGGTAGGTGGGGCTGAGAGAGCTCCAAGAAGCTGTGACTAGCCCAAGGTCACCCAGCTGGCGTGTGTGGGAGTGTACAGGCTAATCTGAATTCCCCAGATAAGCCTCCACAGTTCAGGCGGCAGAGCTGGGAATCAAACCCGGTTCCTCCAGATTAGATACACAAGCTCTTAACCTCCTACGCCAAAGAGTGGCTGCTGACCAACTATAAGCACAGAAAAGCCCAGCAGCCCCACCAATGTTTCAGGAGCCCCCCGATCCTTCCATGACAATTGCTGTCAGGTCAAGGTTTACCATTCGCTTGCTTATGGTGGGCAAACATAACCCTTGGGCCCAATCCCCCATCCTTGAGAAACTGAGGAGTGAAGAAGAAAAAAACGGTCTCCATGATACCACTCTAGGAATTTCTCTGTGTCTCTATGGTATTAACCACAGACATTGGGAGATTCCTAGAGCATTATTCAAAACTGATATCACAGCCTATTCAAATCTCCTTTACCAAGCACCTCCATCAAAATCTCCCACAATTTGCGAAGGCAATGCTGACAATCCTATTTGTTGCCTGCTTCTGCACTACTCCCAATTTATGGAAGGGGGCAGTGGATCAGACCACACCCATTGCATTTGCAACTGGTTGGGTTTGGGCTGAGCCCTTGCAATTTTTACTCATAGCAAGGATCCCTAGTAACAAGGTTCACAATTTTAATTCCCCGGTCCACTCATGACCACAGTACAGAAGTTTTCTGGTGTTCCGCTGGTGTTCTGTTCCCCAAGCAAAACTGTTTCTGGTGCCCTGTGCCCGGCCAGAGCAGAGAGGGAGAGTCACAAGCAAGGTTTAACCGTTCAAATAAAAGGTTTAATATTTAGAAGAATGGAGACCCTAACTCCTCCCTTTCCAAAATAAAGTACTTGCTTGACTGGACAGTAGAAGCTGTAGACTTTTGTTCTTTCTTTGACTGCTTCCAGAAAAGTCCACTTCTTTAAGTTCCTTGTGTAACCCTGGCCTTCATCCCCTGCCTTATAAAATATTGAAGTTCATATTATTTCTCATACCATGTGCTGCAAAAATGCCAGTTTCCATGATTGTATCGGTGGATAGCAGAGTGTCCCAGCCGAGAGCAAGCCTAAGGCAAAACAGCCTGTTTTCAGAAAGTTAATCTATGAGTTACTCCAGGCAATTATCTGGACGTCTCGTAACAAGGACATGCATCTTTGATTATCTTACCTTACCAGAGTACTTCATTGACATAATGCAATCTGCACATCTCCTGAACGCCACACCTTGCTAAGCTGCTTTTGGAAGCTCCCTGATACTGTGCTTTTGAGAAAACCTTTCTCCAACCATTGCTTTCTCCCTGCATTTCCTCAACCTATTGATACACTTTCCCTAAAACCAATCAATCCCTTCCTAATCTGATGCCTCAGCCAAATTTGAACAACCTCAATGGAGGCTCCAAAGAGTTACTCTGCATAAAGCCATTCTGTGCTTCCTGATTTAATCTAAGAGCAATTGACTCCATTGTCCCGGGGTTTAGAACAATAGATAGAGCTGTTAATCAGCTCAGCCCTGCAATCCCAGCATGGAAACTCAGAAAATACAGGAATAGAAACTTACTAGCTCCCGCCCCATACTGCTCACAGGGTCATAAAAATACAGTGCACCCAAAGTTCCACGTTCTTAATGCTGGTTCTTTACTGTAGCGCTAGCTGGCTAGCTAGCCAGCTCTTGCTGCTGGTTCAAGTTCTCAATGCTGGCTCTCAATGCTGGCTCAAGCCCTCCAGGCTGGCTTCAGCTGCTGCTGGCCCCCACTCTCCATGCTGGCATAGGAATCCCTGCCTTCTTCCAGAACTTTTCTGCAGATTTAGGTAACGTATAAGTCCCCTGCTTCCCCAACTCCTATTCTATCATCCAAAATCTAGCTTTCCTACCTATCTATATACTAGGAACTGTGTGTATGTGCCTTAACGTCTCACTGTGTGATTGTTTGCAACCAAAATTTATATTAAAACATATTTAAAACTACAATTTGGTCTTTTGTGAATTCTCTGCAGATACGTTTCAAGCCTTTTCTGGTATACATAGTCTTAAAAGATCCCTACCCAGCCTGCCTCTAGCATTGCCAAGCCAAGTTATTTTCCCCATTGCTACTTTAAGATATTTGTGTGCTGTTACACTCTTAGCAGCTGGTGGAGATTCCTTAGAAATAAGTTCACAATATGTGAAAGCTGGGTAACACTTGAGTCTTTATCAGGCGACTATTCTCTGTAAACCTCAACTTTGTGCTCTCAGTACACCTTTGACTTGTGCTCTCTGTACAACTTTGATGTGGCAAAATACTTCTGCCTCCTAACTCCTTGGGCACCTGTACTGAACTGAACAGAGTTAAATAGGGGCATTGCTGGGAGATAACAGAAAGACTGCCTCTTGGGAAACTTCTTAAAGGTACAGGGGCTAACTTAAATTCCCTCCCTTTGGAGACTATACAGAGGGCTAAACCCATGCTATCCATGGGAAACTGATACAAAATAATGAAAATAATAAAGGCTTCTGTGGGGGCATGACAGCTGGTCTAAACTATTGCCCTTTGTCAAGTTCCAGTACTGAGCATGGATGTTTGAGGCTGAACTCACCCAATGGACTTCACAGCTGAGTCCAGGTAGGGACCCAAGACTGCCTAGTCCAACTGAATCTCTACCACACCATGCTGACTTTATGTTAGATCAGTTAAGAGTCTCCTTTCCCCTCCTTTACAGCCTTCTCACCGTTTTGTTCTTTCATCTCTCTTTGATCCCGAGTACCTCGGAGACTCCGATCTAATTTATTCTTATGTGCTTTTACCTGTTTCATCTTTCATTTTGAGTCAGGTTCATCTTCAAACCGAGAACTCTATAGCGGGCAGGGCAATGGTTGGCAGGTGCAGAATGGGATTCTCTCATTTTTAGTGTCTCTCTCACCAGATTGGGCAATTTGCCAATCGCAGGGGTGTTTCCTCTGCTTGCAAGAGCGGCGCGGAAAGAACCCTGTCCACAATGCAGCGTTTTTGTTTGGCG
Source organism: Sphaerodactylus townsendi (assembly GCF_021028975.2). Lineage (NCBI taxonomy): Eukaryota > Metazoa > Chordata > Lepidosauria > Squamata > Sphaerodactylidae > Sphaerodactylus > Sphaerodactylus townsendi. The sequence continues at coordinate 167,906,061 of NC_059426.1, forward strand.
TGTCAAGCTGCACACCAAAGACTTGAAATTACTGCAGCCTCATTTTAAAATCCCGGAGGTGTTCTCGAAACATATTTTCCCAGGTGATTTTTTTTTAAGGAAAAAAAATCCATCCAAATCCAGTGAATTCAAGAAGTGCATAATAACCTGTATTTTCAGGAATAAAATAGCAAAAAAGAGCAGGAATATCAAATTTTAGAGCATTTTTATTCTTTTAAAAATTGGGCTTTGGGGATTTCTCCGGGTATCTGGCGTTTAAGGCTAATGAATGGCAATGCTGTCCTAGGAAGAGTCGCACCCTGGTAAGCCATTTGACTTCAGTGCTCTTAGAAGGGCGCAACTCTGTTTAGGATCACACTGCAAGGACTGGCGAGGCAGATTTTAAAAACCAGCTAATTTCTCCTGATCCATCTTCTCTGCACGCTTGACTTCACTCTGCGCTACATTTCTCTGCCTGTCAGCTGAAGACTCTTCAGAATTCTCAATAAGCAGCTCATTTTCCTGTAGCTTCCAGGTGAATGGAGGTTCTTCTCTGCCTGCCCTATCCCACCTGCAATGCGCTCTTCATGTTACTATCCTATTTTGCAAAGTTTGTGCTGGAATTACCAAGACAATGCATGGGCACTGCTTTGAACGCTGGGAATACTAAGCATGCTTAGAGGGCTGTAATAATAATTTTATTTTTTTCTCTCTCTCAAGGCATAGCTAACTTGAGGTGACCGTGCAGGTTTTCAAGGCCAGAGTTATTCAGAGGGGTTTTTTCCATTGCCTGCCTCCAGTGGTGGGATCCAAAACTTTTAGTAACAGGTTCCCATGGTGGTGGGATTCAAACAGTGGTGTAGCGCCAATGGGGCTGGGCGGGGCACAACGGGGGAGTGGCCGGGCATTCCGGGGTGGGACATTCCTGGGTGGGGCTGTGGCAAGGATGCAGCCGTTGCACCGGTCCTTGGGCGGGAAACGAATGCACGCAGGCGCAGGCTGCCACGCACGCCGGTGCACCTCCTGCTAGACTGCTTCAAGTTATGCACGCTGCTGCTGAGAGGAGGGGCGTAACTAAGGCAAAAATCATGAGCAAAATCACCAATTAGTAACCCCCTCTCGACACACACAAATAATTAGTAACCTACTCTCGGGAACCTGTGAGAACCTGCTGGATCCCACCTCTGCCTGCCTCTGCATAACAACTCTTGTATTCCTTGGAAGTCTCCCATCCAAATATTTGCCAGGGTTGAGATCGAGTGTGTGACTGGCCGTGGTTACCCTTAGTAGAGTGGGGATTTGAACTTTGGTTTCCCAGATCCTAGTCTGACACCTTAACCACTACACCACACTATTCTTATTAGCATTATAATTTTTATGTTCACCCAGGGTAACTGTCTAGAATTGTTTTGGGTAGAATCTGGGAGGGGAAAGTGTTGCTGTCAGGACTGCAACTCCCAGCATGCACTGGCTCCCGCCTTTTTCCAAAAAGAGCGGGAAAACAAACTGAGAAGCTACATCCCACCGGAGCTTCAAAACCAATGAGAGGCCAGGAGCTGGGAGGAGGGGAAAAGTTGATTGGTTGCTGCCTGTTTTTGTAAATAGAGATAAATACTGGAACTGAGGACAAGAATCCTCAGTTCTATCACCCTGTAGCTAGGGCGACATAGTTCAATAAAGTTCGTTCCTTTTTACTAAGCCGACTTTGTTTGAGTGTGTTCAGCCTTACAGTTGCTGTAATTTTGACATAATCTCTGAGTGAAAGCATGGAAGTGACATCATTCCCCATGATTCTCTAGGAATTTCCCAAATCTCTATGGTAAATACCATAGAGACGGGGTTGGCTCACTTCCTAGATTGTTGCAGGAGTGTCAGTGGCATCAGCAACATTCCCCCCCCCTTTTTTCCTCACTGTTCACTGGAGAGAGGATGGGTAATGGAGGGATGTTTCCTCACTGAATGGTTTGCAACTCCTTGGCATAGCCTCGTTTTGATCATGTGAATCGGGGCCATGGCAGACACTTTTGCTATGCCTGTGTGGACTGCACTGTGTGTGGACTCCAGACATGGCAACTCTCTGCCTGCAGGGGTGCCATCTAACTTACAAGGAAATTTCCTGGCAAGCCGCTGCTCTGGAGAGTTGCCAGGGGCCAGCAGAGCCAACTTCAGCTTCCAGGTTTTGAAGGGTCTCCCATTTGCTCACCAGCAGCCCCCTGAATGCCTTCCTTTCTATCCCTAGACCTGCGTGCTCCACCTACCTGTGTATCCTTCTCTCACCTGCAAGCCTTATCAACTTTCATGATCATTTGCTTTCACCATCTACATGCCCATTCCCTGGCAGTGATGCTGTCATTGTCGCAGAGGGGTGCCCCTGCTATGTGCCACCCATACACCCTTTCATAATTGCGCTGACTGGTTGAGAGCATGGGTACAGACAGGTGGTCAGAGTGGTCAGAATAAGGGTCAGGGTGGGGGTCAGCAGCAGGATATGGTCAGTCACATATTCTCATCCTAACCAGACTTGCAGGCTTGTTGTGTGAATGGACAAGAGCAGTGTGTTTACCTCTTTCTTTTCTTCTTCTTTTCTTTTTCGGATTTATATCCCCCCTTTCTCTCCTATAGGAGACTCAAAGGGGCTGACAATCTCCTTGCCCTTCCACCCTCACAACAAACACCCTGTGAGGTAGGTGGGGCTGAGAGAGCTCCAGAAAGCTGTGACTAGCCCAAGGTCACCCAGCTGGCGTGTGTGGGAGTGTACAGGCTAATCTGAATTCCCCAGATAAGCCTCCACAACTCAAGTGGCAGAGCTGGGAATCAAACCCGGTTCCTCCAGATCAGAGTGCACCTGCTCTTAGCCACTACGCCACTGCTGCTCTCTTTGGAGAAGAGATGGCAATAAAACATTCTAATCAGAGTAGATAATCCAGGGCAGGAAGGACCAGTGGTCTACCCCTGAGCACAGCAGTTTTGCATATGAAGAAAGGAAAAACTCTCCTGTTATTTTTTTTCACCTGTCCTGAAGCTGTGGTAGGCTCATGAATTCTTTCTGTCCATTGAGAAGCAAGCTCAGAAAATGGGCAAAGATCGAATGCCTGCCCCAGCATCGAACTGCATGTTTAGGCCCAGTCATAAGTTCAGCCTGCTCTCTTCCCTATTCCCATATGGCAAATTTGCAAGTGATCAAGAGACCCTTAGAAAAAGACCCCTAGAGCGAGAGACCCCTAGAACAGTTGAATTATCGAGCCGAGGACCTTTTTCAACACTCCCCAACCTTCTCAGAAGTGACCCCACGAAAGCCGGTGAACTGTCCTCGAACAAGTCAACTCCCTGGCACAATGGCCCTCGTAAATAACTCCCGCCTTCTTTTGCGACTCCAGACCCAGCAGTGGACAGCATGAACACACAAACACAGCGGTGTCTTCCACAGCCTGCCCGCCCAGCAAAATGGGCCCGGCTTACCCTGTTTAACCTCCCCTGCTACTTCCATTCAAGTTCAGTTGAATGCTTAAGCAGTCGTAACAGACTGCGTGTGACTCGAGCCGGCTTGTTAAGTGGGTCTGCTCTGTAGACGTTCGCTAATGTTTTCAGGCATGTTTGATGTCAAGCTACGTGATACTAAGTCGAAGCCTTTATTGCCAGATGCAGAGCACAAAAGCAGCCACTTCTGCCTGTTTCTGTACATAATTTTTTATCCTAGCTCAGCATCTTAGCCCAGTGGTATAGCACCAAGGGGACGGGGGGGGGGGGAGATGCACCGGGTGTGCACCGGTGTGGGGGCGTGGTGGGGCTGGGGCATTCCGGGCCGTGGCGTTCTTCCCCTTTGTTCTCCGTTTGTTTCATTATGTGGCCCATTTTAGTGGGGGCCTTTTGGGTTCCCCGGGGGGGTTGGTTTTAGTTCTCGGATGCTGGTTGTATGGCTATTTATTGGTTTTAATAAGGAGGCAGGGCTTGTACCAGTTTTAACTTTTGTACCAGTTTTAACTTTCCCCTGTCTGTATATGTTTGTTTGTATATCACCCTGAGCCCTCCGGGGGAGGGCGGTATAAAAATCCAATCAATCAATCAATCAATCAATCAATCAATCAATCAATCAATCAATCAATCAATCAATCAATCAATCAATCAATCAATGAATCAAGAGACGAACATTTAAAAATAGTAATGTCAGATGATAAACATTTTTAATAACATCAGATCATTTGTTCTGTTTCAAGTAAACAAAGTTCTGGCAATAGTTTTGTTTAATAATTGTTTACAATAAATTTAAAATTTTGTAATAGTTTCTATTCTTTTGAGGGGAAAAAGGAATAAGGTGAACTTTAACTGGCTTATGCTTTGATACAGTGGCAATTACATGAAGACTGAAGAGTTGAACAGTTTTACACAGTTTTCACCTTAATTCAGAACGCTGTGTTGTAATATTACTGTTCACAATGATTAAAAATGGCATTGATGAAAACTGCATGTGCGGAACGGGCCAAAGCAGCACCCACCTGGATGCCTTCATCACCTTCTGCTGGCATCCCGCAGAAAGAGTACCACATCCCTTCTACCTTCAATGAAACTCACTGTTAGTAACCATTTTCCTCCTACCTTCCGCCAACAAATCTTGACATGAACTGCCCCTGGATCTAGAGGCGTAACTCCAAGGGGACGGGGGGGGCGATGCACCAGGCGCGCTCCCCTGTGTGGGTGTGGCGAGGGCGGACGGGGGCGTGGTGTGGCGGATGGGGGTGTGGCAGGGGTGGATGGGGGCGTGGTGTGGCGGATGGGGGTGTGGCAGGGGTGGACGGGGGCGTGGTGTGGCGGTCAGGGGTGTGGCAGGGGCGGAGGACGCACCAATGCACTGGACACTTTACCCCTTTGCTTTGTCTCTGCTGGACCCAAGCATGTCCAGTCCTTCCCTTGTTTTTCTTGTTAGAACCAGGAGGCAGAAGGAGCAGGGAAGGCCAAGGTGACATTGGGAAGCATCTCTCTCCAAATTCTCAACCAATTTTTTTTTGCTGCATGTGTACATCCAGCCAGGGGAATGCCCCAAGCCCCCGAAGTGCGTTCCGTGCTTTGCAGCAGGTTCCACAGTAGACAGGTGGCACCTTAGAGATCTCTTTCCCCTTCATACTCTTGTATATCTTGGCAGGTATTCTGTTCCTTTGGAGCCGCTCCACAATAGCACGAGCCCAGCAAGGAGCAGCAATCGTCTGCCCCAAATCACCCGAACGGGAGCTACAAAAGTCACAGGAGAGAAACTGAATGGAATTAATTCTCGCTCACAATACCTTGCCAAGTTAAGCTTCTGTACTAAAGGGTTATTTACTGGGAAACAATGACTCTTTAACCCTTTGTATGAGAGAGGGCCCAAAGCTGCTATGGCTAAGTTCTCCCTGATAATTATTTGGGGGCGGGGGGGCAGTCAGCCCTCCTTTCCCACATGGCCCCCACCTTTAAAGGAATCTCAAAACTCTATCCAAGTGGCAGCAGTATGAATGGCCTAGAAATCTCATTTTAGAACTTTTTCTGCTCAGGTGACCTTTGTTTATCACTGTGGTGAAACCAAGGCCTGCCTTCGGTCTAACATTTGCTGGAGGTCTGTCCTTGTAGGAGAAGGACCCTCAAACATACATGAAGCTGCCTTATTCAGAATCAAATTATCTGTCGGTCAAAGTCCGTATCTGCTCAGTCGGGCAGCGGCATTTCGTGGTTCTCTGGCAGAGGTATTTCACATTCCCTACTTCCAAGTCCTTTTCACTGGAGATGCCAGGGATTGAAGAGTTTTTTTAAAAAATTATATCCCCCCTTTCTCTCCTGCAGGAGACTCAAAGGGGCTGACAATCTCCTTGCCCTTCCCCCCTCACAACAAACACCCTGTGAGGTAGGTGGGGCTGAGAGAGCTCTGAGAAGCTGTGACTAGCCCAAGGTCACCCAGCTGGCATGTGTGGGAGTGCACAGGCTAATCTGAATCCCCCAGAGAAGCCTCCACAGCTCAGGCGGCAGAGCTGGGAATCAAACCCGGTTCCTCCAGATTAGATACACGAGCTCTTAACCTCCTACGCCACTGCTGCTCCTTGAACCTGGGCCCTTCTGCTTGCCTAGTGGATGCTCTACCACCGAGCCACAGCCTCTCTTTCATATGGTCTCCAGAAGACAAGGCAAATTGTTCAAGGTAGTAGCTTGTGTCTCTCGTTAAATTTCCGCTACTTGAAAAAGGGGGAGTGTTTTCTGCCAATCCCCCCCTTCTGAATGCAGACCACCTGCAGTCACTTCATGCTGTTTCTGGGAGTTCCCTGCTTGGGAATGCAGAAGGGGGTAGTAGCAGAAGTAAAGAGGGAAGGACGTCCTGTTGTGCCAAAAGAAATCTCTCCTGTCAGCGGAGATTTACCCCAGGGTCCGAGCCATTGTATAGCCTGCCTTTTTGACCCAAATTTTTCCCATGGGGGACACCAAGCGTCGTTCTAATCGGACTATCTGTCTCCAGCTTTCCCCGGAATGATGCCTTGACAGCATCATGAGGAAAACATGAAAGTGACAGATGTCCTCAGCGTCTGATATTCAGAGGCAGAATGCTGTTGAACACAGGAGCATTCTTGGCAATGTTAGGGTCGATCTGCAGGAAGCCTTCTATCAACTGACGGTCAGTGTGATATAGTGGTCAATGTCAAACTAACCATAGGAAGCCCCTGTGACAAAACTGTGTCCTATTGCAGCACCTACCCTGTGGACCAGGCTTGGCCTATGGAAAGGCCAGAAATTGGGGATGTAGAGACACGGAGGAGATGCCAGCTATTCCATGACATCACTTCTGGGGAAACCCAGAAGTGATGTCACACCTCTGTGGCAATTGCCAGAAATTCATTGGTACATCACAGAATTGTCAGTGTGTAAAAAGTGCAGTCAAGTTGCAGCCGCTTATGGCAGGAGACTAGCAATGGTGGTTTGCCCCTGATACACAGAAATACCTTTCCTGTTGCCCATCATGTGTATTTAAAAAGTGGACGGGCTTTTGTCCAGAAGGCTTCTGCTGGGCCTTCGAAGATCTGATTGCTCTGCAGATTTTTTTAAAGTCGCTTCAGCAGATGCTACAAGACAAGTCTCTTCAGAGTATGACTGAAGTTAAGCTGTGTGTGTGTGCAAGAAGGTATTTTTAAACAATATTTCATTTTTTAAAAATCTTCCTGTTAATCAGAGCCTGTGTCTGAAATGTTGAAGAGTTACTCTGTATCACACATAGGCCCCTTCCGCATTGTAGGAGTTGACCTTGGATCGACTTGAGTCCGACCCGAGTCCTCCGCACAGACGTAGCGTCAGACTCGTGTCTGACTCGACTCACCCCCCTCTCACCGTTGAATTCCTGAGCTCGACTGGGGGGTCGAGTCGACTGGTGGACTCGGGTTGCGCTCGAGCCAAAGCCGACGGAGTGAGGAATCTCCGTCGACTCGACTCTGCCAGCCAGCCAATCACAGCTCAGTATTTTGCCCATGCGCAGAACAGGAGACTCGTGGCGGCATGAGAAGCTTTGGGCATGCGCAGAAAGGGAGACTCGTCCCAATCAGAACACAGTGCGGGGAGGTGGTCCCACCCTCTGAGCTCGGCTCCGGAGACACGAGTCAGCTTCTGTGCGGAGGAACGGGAGGACTCGAGTTGAGGTACGATTCCGCCGACACGAGTCGAACCTGAGTCGTCTCGTGTGTCCAGAAGGGGCCATAAACACATAGCCTTACCAAAACAAAATGTTTTGAGGCAGGAAATAAAATGTTTCCTCTGAGGCATTCCATATAGCAGGGGTAGGGAACCTGCGGCTCTCCAGATGTTCAGGAACTACAATTCCCACCAGCCCCTGTCAGCATGGCCAATTGGCCATGCTGGGAGGGGCTGATGGGAATTGTAGTTCCTGAACATCTGGAGAGCCGCAGGTTCCCTACCCCTGCCATATAGGATGCCCCCCCCCAAAAAAAACATTTTATTTCCAGTCTCAAAACTGGAAATACATTGTCTATTTTAGCAATTCCATTGCTGAAACTTTTTAAAAACATTTTGAGTTGCTGTGTATATCTCTCAAAAAATATTTTGGGGGTTGAACCTTTGAAGCCTTGCATACACCACCCACAAGATCAAGGCTTTGAAGCAATGAAGAATCCACAGAGAATTTTTTAAAACCCAGAATAATCAAAAATGGCAACGAGGAATTGTTTCAAGGGGATGAGTGTGAACAAAAGGGATGATCAAAAACATTTTGCAAACGTTTTCAGGGATTTGTGTGGAAAGGATAATTCTCTGGCATTTTGTGGTTGGCTTTGGCTCCTGAGGTAGTCATTTTGGGATTGGCTCCTCCTGCTGAGGAAGCCATTTTGGGATTGGCTCCTGCCGAGGAAGCCATTTTGGGGTTGGTTCCACCTCCTCAGGAGGCCACTGCCAACCTTGACTGCCTGCTGCCACTCTGTACATAGAAGAAAAATCAAGAAGAATTTCCCCTTCGTTTCACCACAGAGTTTTTGGAGATTCCTAGAAAGGCATGGCATCACTTCCAGGTTTTGCCTGAATGTGACGTAATGCCATTGCAGCAGCCCTGTCTCTTCATATCCCTTCCTCTCCCTTCAACTCCAGCTGGTTAGCAGCCAAAGTTGCTTGAATGATCAAAAAGTTTGGGGACCCCTGTGTTAGACAATATGATCTGGATACATCTCAATAACGTCACCTGGTAAGGCAATCAGATTTGGCAATAGGATCAGGTAATGAAGCCAATTCAGATGCAGGCAGAAAACATGACCCCCCCTTCAAAATAGGCGAGTAATTCTTTCTACAAAACAATCGTTCAAGGGGCACCCTTTTTGCAGTTTGTAAATTGGGATGCAAAATCACGGCTCCTCCTGCCCAGACATATTTCAAGGCAATCAAACCTTAGTGACCACTGGCACATATTGTTATGGCAAATTATATAATTATAGATGGAGGAAAGATAGAATGAAGGGATTTTCAGTGTGTAATATGAAGACAAAATGCACGAGGACTTATTGATCGATGCCATTGACCCGACAATATTGTCTGAACTCCGATTTTCTTATTCAATTCATTCATTTTGTGTCCTGATTTTCTCCCCAATCGGGACCCAAAGGAGTTTACATCATTTTCCTCTCTTTCATTTTATCTTCACAACAACCCTGTGAGGTAAATTAGGCTCAAGATCACCCAGCAAGTGTAACCTCTATCTGTGGGTCCTGTGGGGCAGAACTTGGAATGAGTTTGCAACAACAAATTTTAAAAACAAAATGGTTTACTTTCTTAACATATAACATACAACATCAACATTTAACATCACACTTCAAGGTCCTGTTCAGGTTTCATTTCAAGTCCTTCTATTTACAGTCTTCTGATATTGCCAAGTCCAATTCTTCCTGCAAGTGGGTTGGTTCCTGAAGACTCCAAGGGCTCGGTGAACAGGATTCAACATGATGAAGGTTTCCAGGAGAACTCTCACCCATTACAAACACAAAAAAACCTTAACAAGGTGTTAAGGGCTTAATAAAATCAATCAAGGTCCGAGTCTGGTAGCCTTGTCTCCTCCAAACTACATGAGCTCTGCAGCCTTCTGCTGCTTTGAGTCTCCACCCTTTCTGGGTCAACCCATTCTGAGCATGGGGGTTACACAAGCTCCCATGGCATGAGTGGGAATTTCAACGCGGGTCTCCACGATACCTATTCAACATTCTCAATCACTATACCGCACCAAACTCAAATGTTCTGCATTTACTGCTCCTCTGCAGTAGTTGCAAAACTTGTCTCTGATTTCATTTTAGGCAAAACGTGTTGACAAAATTGAGACGTGAAAAACTCAGGGCTGCCAAGTACCACAACAGCTCCCGACACACATTTCCATTGGTGCGTGACACACAACCCTAGTTCAACATGAATATAATATGAAAAGAAATCTCATCACTTTCCAGGCTCCGTAGACCTATAGGGTCTTTCAGCCGCACGGACTATTGTCTTAGTCCGCACCACCACCCTGGCAAAACTCATAACTCAATTAATTTAATCAAAAATCTCCCCTCTTAAAAGTCTTGCCCGAGCAGTGCTCTCTTCAAACTGTTTCGCATGGGCCAATAAAGAAGAAGAAGAAGAAGAAGAAGAAGAAGAAGAAGAAGAAGAAGAAGAAGAAGAAGAAGAAGAAGAAGAAGAAGAAGAAGAGGAGGAGTTTGGATTTATATCCCCCCTTTCTCTCCTGCAGGAGACTCAAAGGGGCTTACAATCTCCTTGCCCTTCCCCCCTCATACCAAACACCCTGTGAGGTAGGTGGGGCTGAGAGAGCTCCGAGAAGCTGTGACTAGCCCAAGGTCACCCAGCTGGCGTGTGTGGGAGTGTACAGGCTAATCTGAATTCCCCAGATAAGCCTCCACAGCTCAGGCGGCAGAGCTGGGAATCAAACCTGGTTCCTCCAGATTAGATACATGAGCTCCTAACCTCCTACGCCACTGCTGCTCCACCAGGGTAGAATACCAGGGTAGAACGGTAAAAAACCACATGGGGGGAGACTTTGCACAGATCACACCCCTAAAATGAGTCTGCCCCGTGTTATTTCCCTAAAAAGCGTTTTTTGACAATTGTGCTATTAGTCTTTTTAAAAAATCCCGAGTTGCAGCCACTTGCAAGTGAATCCTTTTTAAAAATTTCGTGGCTTACATCGGCGTAGCCACGCAGGTGCAGATGGTCGTATAGTGAGACATCAGCATGGCTAAGGGGGTTCATTTGTGCATGCCTGCGTAGCTACGCATCAGCGGGAAGTACATTAAAAAAGAAGACGTGTCTTCTTGCGAAGGTGCAACAGCAACCTGGATTGTTTCCGTGGGCTCCAATCACTGCCTGCACGGATGCCTGTGAACGCGAAATCAGGAAAATGGGTTACTTTATCCCACCTGCAATCCATCATACATTTGCTGTGCGGAAGGGGCCTTCGTTTATCTCAATTTGCCCAAACCTGGTGGCAACTTTGGTAAAGATCGAATGCTCCCTTTGTGTCTGTCCTGAACTGGCTGCTACTTTGCTATTCTCATGCACAAAAAAGATCTACGTACTGCCAAGTTTGTAGCTTTCTCTCTCAGTCTGAGATGGCTGTCAACTTTCCTCCCCCTGTGTATGTCTCTCGTGTTGCTTTGTGTAGACAGGGACCTTCTCCTGGCCTTCTTGTCACTCACTCCTCAGGTACAGCACAGTCAAGCATCAAAGTTCACAGTCGGAGGCCGCGATAACCTGCTTTTCCTTCGTGCCAGCAGGGATGCAATCGCCACCCCAGGGCATTTCCTTTTGAGTGGCACTCGCCAGTGGTATTTTCGCTTGAATTCCCTGCCTTTCCGCAAAAGGGTTTTGTGTATAACTTGCTGGTTCCGTGGAGCCCACTGATGCTAAAAGAGTGGGTTGATTGGCACCTGTCTTGCCCATGGGTATCTTATCTAAGGGACTGAAGGCTCCCCCCCCACACACACACTGCACTTTGCCCATTCCACTCAGAAACACTTCCAGATATCAAAGTGTGACAAACGTTTGTGTAGAGTCTCGAAAAGTATCATCCTGTAAGATGCAATAAACATGTGAAGTTGCCTGTGTCGGTTTCTGAGATGTGAGGATATATCCTCACTTTATCCCGTATATGAGTATATTTGTATTGTGTGTCTACACACACACACACACACACACACACACACACACACACACACACACACACACACACACACACACACACACACAAAGAGAAGGGACTTGTGCTATGGGTTCAATTCAGCAAGCAAGAGCTCATCTAGTCTATATATGCTTCACTAGGTGACTTCAAGATCCAGGGATATTTTGCATTGAGTAAATGTATGATCATAGATATAACACTATTTGACTTCATGATTCAGCCTTCTCCAGACAGTACAATCCGGATATGCACAGTCAGTGGTGGGATCAAAAAATTTTAGTAACAGGTTCCCATGGTGGTGGGATTCAAACTGTGGCGTAGCGCCAATGGGGCTGAGTGGGGTACGAAGGGGGCGTGGCCAGGCATTCCGGGGGCGGGGCATTCTGGGGCGGGGCTGTGGCAAGGACGCAGCTGCTGCGCCGGTCCTTGGGCAGGAAACGAACACGCAGGCGCAGGCTGCCACGCACGCCGGTGCACCTCCTGCTAGACTGCTTCAAGTTCTGTGCGCTACTGCTGAGAGGAGGGGCGTAACTAAGGCAAAAATCACGTGGCAAAATCACCAATTAGTAACCCTCTCTCGGCACATACAAATAATTAGTAACCTACTCTCGGGAACCTGTGAGAACCTGCTGGATCCCACCTCTGTGGACAGTCACCATGTTGCTGAAAAAGGCAACATGTAGATTTTCAGTTTTGGTACTCAGGGACCACCACCTTGAAAAATCAGGGTTTGGTATAGAGTATGGTTCCCCAACGTGGTGCCTGTGGGTACCCACCAATTGCTTTTAGAAAATGGGTGGGGCTCGGTGAGGCTTCTGGCAGAGCTTCTGATTGGATATGCAGATTAAAAGGCATCCTGTTAAACAGAGCTTTTGCTCGAAGTGTTGAAGGATTACTATTAGAATTGTATATGATCCTTGAAGTTTTGCGGTTGGCTTCATTTCCTGTGGCAGCCATTTTGTGAATATGACCACTGCCCTTTCTCAGAATTCCAAAGATGCCCATAGGAGGAAAATGGTTGGGAACCCCTGGTATAGAGCGGACAGAGGCAAGAAGCAGAGGAAACTTTAATGGGGAGTCTTCACGGAGAATCCGCTGCAACACACAAAATGGTGGATGCCGCTGTGAAACTGACAAGAACTCCGTGCGGCATGCGGGGGAAAAGATCCATTACAGAGGCGTAGCTGGGCCAAACTGCGCCCGGTGCGCATTCTATATTTTACGCCCCTCCCCCCACTGTGCGCCCCCCCTTCCCACACTTACCTTAGTTCCTTTCCTTTTTCTTGAACTTTTCAGGCTGTTCACAGTAAAAATGGCCTGATGGGAACTATACTTCCCAGGAGACCTTGTGAGCCCCAAGGTCTCCTGGGAACTGAAGTTCCTCAGGCCGTTTTTATTGCAAACAGGCCTTTTGCAGCCTGAAAACATTCTAGAAAAAGGAAAGGAACTAAGGTAAATGTGGGAAGGGGGTGGGGGCATGTCACGGGGGCGATTTTCTTTGCCCCCCAGGTGTGCGCCCGGTGCATGGCGCACCCCCCTGCCTCCTTGTAGCTCCGCCACTGATCCATTATGACTGGCCACGCTGTGGGAACACAAAATGCCAAAACATATCTTTTAAAAACATCCTAAAGATGTTATATTTATGCTGGGCTGAATCCACCCCTCTCTCCCAAGTTCCGTACCCACTCTGATTCAGTTGAGCTCAGACTGATTCCCTGTCTGTCTCTAGCATTGACTGCTGTCTCTCATAAAATTTAACCCACGCTCTCTCAATTCAGCAGACTCTCCACAACCACTCTCCAGTGTCAACCAATCGCCTCGTTCTCTCATCACCATTTTACCCCCCTTCCTTCTACATCTTACCTCTCAATTTAAAGAAACACACACACACCATTTTAAATCATTACAGAAGTATTCAAGGCTTTTAACAAAATTCCTTCTCTTCCTACTCCATTGGAGATTTTCCAACCATCAGAAGGAGCCTGGAGAGTTCCTGGAATTACAACTCATCACAGATGATAGAGATCAGTTTCCTTGGATAAAATGGCTGCTTTGGTGGGCGGGCTTTACAACATTATGTCCAGTGGTGGGATCCAAAATTTTTAGTAACAGGTTCCCCTGGTGGTGGGATTCAAACTGTGGCGTAGCGCCAACGGGGCTGGGCGGGGCACGATGGGGGCGTTGCCAGGCATTCTGGGGGCGGGGCATTCCTGGGCGGGGCTGTGGCAAGGACACAGCCGCTGTCCCGGTCCTTGGGCGGGAAACGAATGCACGCAGGCGCAGGCTGCCATGCACGCCGGTGCACCTCCTGCTAGACTGCTTCAAGTTCTGCGCGCTACTGCTGAGAGGAGGGGCGTAACTAAGGCAAAAATCACGTGGCCAAATCACCAATTAGTAACCTCCTCTTGGCACACACAAATCATGAGTAACCTACTCTCGGGAACCTGTGAGAACCTGCTGGATCCCACCTCTGATTATGTCATTCTGAGGCCCCTCCCCTCTCTACCCTCCCCTCTCCAGGCTGCTTCCCAAAATCTCCAAGAATTTCTCACGCCAGAGTTGGCAGCCCTACCCAAGATATTCTTAGTGACTTCAGCAAACCATTTCCTCATTCTGTTATCCTTGTTGTTGGTACTTACTCAGTTGTCTTCAGCACCTCCGTCGGCTATCAAGTATGCTTTCTCTCTTTCTTTTTTAAAGGTACCAATTCATCTTTTCTCTGTCTATAGCCCCCTGCTGTGTGAGTGGGTGTCCCCATTTTTACAGCCATACTGATAGCATCACTGAATTTGCTTTGCCGAGGAGTGATGAGACGCTGTGATTGACATATGTGGGAAAATTCAGAGACTGGGAAGGCACTGTCCTTGTCAGCGGCATTCATCAGCTGTCTGGTTCGACTGAAAAGCTATTTTCCCCCCAGAGATGCCTTCAATTCATGCTTGTTATAGTAATAATTGCTAACACAGTATATAAATGCTCGAATTTCCAGCATCCTTAGCTATTTGGTAACTGGGTCCTGTTGTATGATACCAGCATTACAGGCTTGCAAAGGCCAGCTTTTCCTTTTTTTATCACATTATATAATTTAGAGACCAATTTCCTCACTTCAGTGTTCGTCTCTCCAAGTAAGTGCTTCTCCTCTGGCATCAATCCTCTTTCTCACATTTGTGACATCACAAAGAAAACACACTGACATGTGACATTTTTTTTTTGCCATCCAATTGAAGCCAACTTACGGCAACCCCGTAGGGCAGGGGTCCCCACTTCTTTGAGTCTGTGGACTCACTTGGGGGGTGCAGCAGCAAAATGGCTGCCACAAAATGGCTGCCGCAAGATGCGGCGTCTGCCATAAAATGATTGCCACAGCTAAAGTAGTAGTGGTTAAGAGCAGGTGCGTTCTAATCTGGAGGAACCAGGTTTGATTCCCCGCTCTGCCGCCTGAGCTGTGGACGCTTATCTGGGAAATTCAGATGAGCCTGTGCACTCCCACACACGCCAGCTGGGTGACCTTGGGCTAGTCACAGCTTTCCAGAGCTCTCTCAGCCCCGCCCACCTCACAGGGTGTTTGTTGTGAGGGGGGAAGGGCAAGGAGATTGTAAGCCCCTTTGAGTCTCCTACAGGAGAACAAGGGGGATATAAATCCAAACTCCTCCTACTACTCCGCTGCTGCTGCTGCTGCTGCTGCTTCTTCTTCTTCTTCTTCTTCTTCTTCTTCTTCTTCTTCTTCTTCTTCTTCTTCTTCTTCTTCTTCTTCTTCTTCTTCTTCTTCTTCTTCTTCTTCTTCTTCTTCAGTAACACTGTGCAGATCCTTGTGCTGTTCTGGCAGCTGCTGCCAAAGCAACATTTTTAAAAAATCCGCACAGTACTCTGAGTAGTATTAACTAATCCAAGTAATAACTAAGGCTGACCCCTGCTTAATTTCTGAGATCTGGTTCCCCTGAGCTATTCAGGACAGGGCAAAGCATAACTTAACATTCATGAAATTTCATTGGACTTAGACTGGAGTAGCCCTGGATTGTACGTTGAAGTCCTCATTATGCAAAAAAAAAAATGTTCCTTGTGCCTTGCACAAGTCAAGAGCTTTAATTTGGTCCAGAACAAGAAGATATTCCTAAGAAAATGGCAAATACTGCGCACGGACGTCATAATTTAAATGCCCCTTTTTGGCATTTTATATGTTGTGTGTGTGATTCATTTGTGAAATGGATCGTAACAGTCGCGGAAAGAAAAAGGAGTAATCCTCGAGGAAACCTGTATAGCAAAAGACAACAACAGAAGGACCCAAACCAAATCCCCACAATCACAATATTAAGAAAAATCCACCCAAAAAAACACAAAATTGTACAATATATGTGTCAGGTTCCACTAGGGTTGGGTCTGAGCCTCGGCCTGGCTCAACTTCCTAGGTCCCATTTTTCAGGCAGCCGTCCCAAGGCAGAATAAGGCAAGAAAGGACTGGTTCTCTTCTCCACGTCAGGGGCGTAGGGGGAGAAAATGGTGCTGGGGCACTGCCCCCGCAGCCCTGCCCTGTCCCGTCCTGCCCCACCCCCACTTAACTTTTTTTGCCAGCTGAAAACAGACCAGGCTGGTGGGGTGGTGTTGGGGTGCGGTACTGAAGCGGGGTTCAATCCCCAAATAGCAGAGTCGCGCAACACACACACACTGGAACTCGCAGCAGGAACTGAGACGCACACAGCAATATCAGCTTCGCAGAAGCGGTCCTACTTTATTCAGTTCACAGAAAGTTGCTCTCTCAGACAAAGTGCTTCGCCAGACGACGCGAAGACAAGAGTCTCACAGTGCAAAGCACAGTGCTGACTTATATATGATTCACTAACCAATCAGAGTTCCCTTCCAATTAGTCCGGAAAGAGGCTGTGTCATGTGGCGATCTGTCATTTAGATTTTGCTGATCAGACATTGCTTTGACAGGTGGGGCCAGGCCTGGCAAGGCGAGTGGGGGAAAGGGGCCCCTTCAACGTCCCCTTATAGCTCCGCCACTGCTCTGCGTCCTCCCAATCTGCCCAGCTGGCTACTTATTCCCATCTAGGCTCTTCTTCCCTAGCTGCTCCAGTGTATGCTTTTTAAATGCACCCCCTGGGGGAGGGACAACTCCGGGCTCAGCCAATCCTTCCTTTCCAAGCCAGGCCAACGGATCTCTGTCAAAGGGTGGTGGTTCCACAGGCCCTTCTTCCTGGACGTCCTTGAAGGACTACCTGCCCAGCCCAATTTACCTCACGTGGTGACTATTATGGCGAGAAGGGCGGAAGGATTTCATAGGGCCTTTCCCCACTTACCTTAAGCCCCGCGCTACTTGAGGAGAGTAGTGCGGGGTCCCACGGCACTCCCCACGACAGGGGCGGCGACAGCACAGCCGCCCCGACGCTGCCGCTGTCGCGCCCCCTCAGCGTGCGGCATCCCAGGCGCTCTTCTTAAGGGCGCCTTTTGATGCGCGGGGTTGTGGGGACGCCCGGGCACGCGCCTGGGATGCCGTGCGCTGAGAGCAGCGCGCAGCATAGGGGGGATGGAAGAAAGTGGGGAATGGCCCATAAGCTCCGTCGAGTCTCCTTGCAGTTGAGAAAAGCAGGGTATAAATTCGAACTATTCTTCTTGCTCTCAACAACCCCAGTGAAGTAGGTTAGACTAAAGGAGATTCAGGTTGTTGGATTGTTAAAATTATTTTCCTGTTGGCTTATTGGCACCTACCTGGAAAGTGAGAGCTGGCTGTGAGTGGGAGATATAAATGTTTCAAATATTTATTTATTTATTTATTTATTTATTTATTTATTTATTTATTTATTTATTTATTTATTACTTAGATTTCTGCACCGCCCCATCCCCGAGGGGCTCTGGGCAGTGAAAATAAATAAAGGATCCCACATTTTCATTCCGGCAGTGGCCAGATAAGCAAAGCCTCCTTCCTGTCCTATCATTTCGGAAGTGTGTGTGTTTTTTGCAAGCGAATATGGGGCGGTTTACTGTGCAACTCCATGGATGGCGACGGACTGAGGAGGATGCAACCCTACTTAGAAATGCCTGGGCAGCACTCTAAATTAATTAATTAATCCGTGACTTGATTGAAAAGTCATAAGACAACTTCACATTTATTTTTATTTATTTGTGAATGAAGAAAAAGGCCTGCCGGGTGTGTTCACTTTTCACAACAACAACCTCCCCCCCTTTTCAAAACAGTCGCCGTCTCGCGCTTCATTTTTCTCTTCAATTATTTAGCATGGAACTCTCTGCTCCATTAAAGCCAGACTTAATGGGGCTTGTTCGTCAATTACGGAAAACATTCTGTGTTTTTAATTGCCGTCTGAGGGGGAGGGGGAATCCACTCCTCCCCGCCCACCACCCACGCCCCTGTCTTTTCAACTTGGAAGCAAGGTTTAATTAGAAGGCAAAATGGGGGGTGGGAGGGCTGAATCTTGCAACAGGTAAACCTCCCTCTTATCGTCTTGACAGAGGAACAGCCATATGTTGCAACCTTACAAACCAACTGTCAAAAATCAATTAATGAAAACACCTGGCACTCTTACACACACACACACACACACACACACACACACACACACACACACAGAGAGGCCCTTTTCCCACTTACCTTAAGCCCCGCGCTACTCTCCTAAAGTAGCGCGGGGTCCAGCTGCACTCCCCACTTCAGGGGCGGCGAGAACATAGCCGCCCCGACACTGCCTCTCTCGCGCCCCCTCAGCGCGCGCAATTCCTGGCGCCTTTTCAAATGGCACCTTTTGATGACCCCGCGCAGAGCGCGGGGTCGTGGGGAAGCCGGGGCGCGCACCAGGAATTGCGTGCGCTATGAATTGCCCGCAGCAACCCTCCGACAAGGGTAAGTGGGGAAAGGGCCAGAGAGAGCGTTTAAAACATTTCACACATTTTATTTTAAACAACTCATCCTCCATCTTCCTCCATCCTCCACCCTCATCCTCCATCTTTCCTCTTATAACAGGGATCCTTGGTAAGGTTGCCAACCTCCAGGGGAGAGTTTAAGATCACTGAGTATTACAGCTTCATTTGAGATAACAGAGATCAGAAGAAAATGGCTCTTCGGAGGGTGGTGTCTATGGTATTATGCCCCAAGGAGCAGCAGTGGTGCAGTGGTTAAGAGCAGGTGCATTCTAATCTGGAGGAACTGGGTTTGATTCCCCGCTCTGCCACTTGAGCTGTGGAGGCTTATCTGGGGAATTCAGATTAGCCTGTGCACTCCCACACACGCCAGCTGGGTGACCTTGGGCTAGTCACAGGTCTTCTGAGCTCTCTCAGCCCCACCCACCTCACAGGGTGTTTGTTGTGAGGGGGAAGAGGGAAAGGAGATTGTAAGTCCCTTTGAGTCTCTTACAGGAGAGAAAGGAGGGATATAAATCCAAACTCCTCCTCCTCCTCCTCCTACTCCTCCTCCTCTTCTTCTTCTTCTTCTTCTTCGGCTGAATCCCTCGCTAAAAGCCTTGTTCCGAAATCTCCAGGAATTTCTCAACCTGAACATGGCAACCCAATCCCTTGGTGACTTTAAAAAACGGAAACTGTAACAGTCAATACAGTTTTAAAAGAGAGAGAGAGAGACGCTTCAATTATAAAACAAATCACCTCTTTAAAATAATAAAATGATTGACCCAGGTAAAATAACTGCCATGGCTCATTCCCTGAAAAGTTATCCTGAATGAGTCAGCTTTTATGTGTGTTTTTAAAAAACATGTTTTTTCTCTCATGTTTTTGTTCTACCCTCCCTATGGTACATGATTATCCCCCCATCGTGGCTTCATGACAATCCAACATGATATGGAATAACTGGTCAGAGTTCGAGTCGGATGCTTTATGGCATAGAAGGAATTTAAAGCCAGGATTTGAAAACATCCAAACCCTTGGAAGCTGTGAGATTGAAGACAGCAATCTCTGGAAAGCTTGGTTCTGGTGGGTTTTCCGGGCTGTGTGGCCGTGGTCTGGTGGATCTTGTTCCTAACGTTTCGCCTGCATCTGTGGCTGGCATCTTCAGAGGTGTATCACAGTGTGTAACAGACTTCCCCCTGTGATACACCTCTGAAGATGCGAGCCACAGATGCAGGCGAAACGTTAGGAACAAGATCCACCAGACCACGCCCACACAGCCCGGAAAACCCAACAGAACCAGTTGAATCCGGCCGTGAAAGCCTTCGACAATACTCTGGAAAGCTTGTCAGCTTGGGCATTTTGAATCAGGTTGGAGTTTGACTTGGGCAGTTTTCAAGTGCTTTGGAGCCCAAACTGAAAAAAACCTCACAATTCTTTATGGTCCAAGGAACGATTGTTAAGGAACTTTGGGACTTATAACCTTTCATGTGTAGCTGCGGAGACATGCCTGAACTAACTTGGTATATCTTGGGTGAGTGGGCCGGGAACTCTTATTTTATTATTTCCAGTTTATTTATTCAAAGTTTTGTTTGGGTAAATTTATCCAGTGTTGAAGACTGAAGTGGAAAATGGAACGGTGCCTACGTTTGTACATTTTGTAAATGTTAACTATTTATTGTCCTGATTTAAATTATTTGCATTGCTTATTGTACTATATATTATTTATAGATTGTATTGATTATTGTGTTGATTACTGTATTTATTATTTTATTACATATTGAGTGTATATGTTATATGGTGACTATGTGTAAGCCATCCTGAGCCCAGCTTTTGGCTGGGGTAAAGTGGGATATCAATCTAATTAAAGTAAACTAAAGGACTTTCCTTGGTGGCAAAAGATTAATGACACCACACAGGCAATATTGCTTTGGTGAACATCTGCAGATTAATTTTTTATTTTGAATCATTGGCTGATTCCGCATGGGCCAAAAACAGCAGTGTGAAAATGGCGTAAAAGGGTTTAAAACGGTGTAAAAGGGTTTGTACTGTTTTCACACTGTTTTCACCCCGCTGTTTTTGGCCCATGCAGAATCAGCCATTGTTTTGAACAGTTTTTGGTGTCCTAATTCACAAGCCTTTATTGGCATAAAATAAACATACAAAATCAGCATACAAAATTTGCCCATTATTGCTCACAATTATAGACACTGGTACTAAAATACTAAATACTAAAATATATACATGGTCCTTCTGTAACTATAGGACATTCCTTCAGCTAAGTTAACTCACTTAAACGTCATCGGATACTGACAGAAGCTAGCAAAATTACTGCTGGCTATATGTGGTCATAATGCATTGCTTATTTTACTATATATTATTTATAGATTGTATTGATTATTGTGTTGATTACTGTATTTATTATTTTATTACATATTGAGTGTATGGTGACTATTGAGTAATATGGTGACTATGTGTAAGCCATCCTGAGCCCAGCTTTTGGCTGGGGTAAAGTGGGATATAAATCTAATTAAAGTAAACTAAAGGACTTTCCTTGGTGGCAAAAGATTAATGACACCACACAGGCAATATAGCCAGTTTTTGGTGTCGCAATTTACTTGCTAAGCAAATGTGCACATTTTGGGCTGTATTTTTATATTTAGTCTAGACATTGTGAATAGATATATGTATTTCAGTCTAGTCCGGTATTGTTAATATAGTTCTTCTGCTATGGCAGAGGATCTCCCACTGGTAATTCCCTACTTCTTGATGCTGGTCCATGATCCGGAAGGAGAAAAATTAATCAAAAAACCCACCACCAGTGTGATGGCGTGATGCCACTTCCGGGGGCAACTAGGAAGTGATGTCACATTGCTCTGAGAATCACTGGAAACATTTTGATTTTGCCATATACATTCCAGCAATTTCTTGAGCAGCATGATATCCTGGTTTTCCCAGAAGTGATGTCATGCCATTAGAGATGGGAGATTAATGTTGTAATTACACGCTACTATTACATTAAATCAGGGGTCTTCAAACTATGGCCCTCCAGATGTTCATAGACTACAATTCCCATGAGCCCTACCATTTGGCCATGCTGGTGTAACCCCCATGCCCAGAATGGGTTGGCCCAGAATGGGTTGACCCAGTAAGGGGTGGAGACTCGGAGCAGCAGAGAGGCTGAAAGAGCTCTTTTGCAGAAGAAGCAAGGCTACCAGACTCGGACCTTGATTTCTATAAGCCCTTAACACCTTGTTAAGGTAATTTCAATATTGTTGGGAGCTACTGGGAAGGTAGTTGTTGTTTTTGCTGTGTTGTAAATGTTGGAGTTTATTGTTTCAGGGTTTCTTTTGTGGTTGTAATGGGTGAGAGTTCTCCTGGAGACCTTCATCATGTTGCAACCTGTTCATCAAGCCCTTGGAGTCTTCAGGAGCCAGCCAACTTGCAAAGAAGATTTGGACTTGGCAATATCAGTAGACTGTAAATAGAAGGACTTGAAATGCAACCTGAACAGGACCTTGAATTGTAACATTAAATGTTGATGTTTTAAAAGTGTTAATTGTAAAGAAAAGTAAACCATTTTGTTGTTTAAATTTGGTTCTTTGCAACTCATTCCAGGTTCTGCCCCACAGAACCCACAGAAGGAGGTTACACTGGCAGGGGCTGATGGGAATTATAGTCCATGAACATCTGGAAGGCCATAGTTTGAAGACCCCTGCATTAAATCAAGGAAGAGAATTTTACCAGCACAAGGCTACCTTTCTTCTTCAGACTGTGTGAGCTAAAAACTCCCAATCCAAGCAGTTATGTCTGAAAAATTACCAAAAAAAGATAAGTACTCCAATCAGGCATGAAAGCAAATTCTGTGTATGTATAAAGTGCTGTGAAATCACATCCAACTTATGGTGGCCCCATAGGCTTTTCAAGCCATGAGACGTACCAGAGCTGTTTAGCCATTGCCTGCCTCGGTATAGCCACCCTGAACTTCCGTGGTGGTTTCCCATCCAAATACTAACCAGGACTGACGCAGGTTGATTCCTGAGACTGGACAAGATATCCAGGTCAGGCCTAAGTTTCCAGGTATATATCCCATGTATCACAAGATCCAAACTATGTCAAAATTCAGAGCAAGAGATTCACAGAGCCAGCACAAGTAACTTTTGCAGAATGGAAAATATCCAGCTTGATACTACTGAGGATTGACAACTTGATTGTTTGCATAAAACGCTGTCAAATCACAGCCAACGTATGGCTACCCAATGGGAGTTTCAAGACAAGAGACTATCAACGGTGGTTTGCCATTGCTTTCCTCTGCTACGCAATGATAATCTTCCCCTCTGTAGCCTACAGCCTTGCAAAGCTTCCTGGCACTGGTGACGCAGCACTAATGGTGTCCTGAGTGCCACACAAGGACTAAATCAGTGTTTAGTGTCGATTTGCAAACTCCTCGGAGAGCTGCGTGCAAAGCAGAGCGTTTCCAGGAGCGCTGAACCGGATGACGTGCAATCATCTCCGAACAACTGCCAGAAGGAGGGACTGTCTCCGTCTCCTGCTGCCCCCCTTTGAAACAGCTGTTTAGGCACAGCCAGTGGCAGTTTTGACATTTCAGAGGCCGGCGACAAGAGTTGTTTTGAATAAATGGCAAATCCTTTGTGGAAAGTCACAGGCACGGGTGATCAATCATGCTAATTGCTCGGTAGAACAGGACCCGGCTGGGCCCTCTCCCTTGGGTCGTTTTGTACATCAATGACTACACCTGTAATATTGCCACAGCCCGATACAAATGACAACACCACACGTTCACTGAATGTGCAGGGAGGGAAAGTGAACATGAGTAGGTTGGCCCTGGCCTCTGCTTCGGTGCCATCACGTGGTGCAGTGGAAGTGCCCACGCAAACTCTCCCTTTCCGCATCATCAGTAGCCTTCTGGAAGTAGAGGCAGAGATGAGCCAGAGGCAAGGATGAAGAAAACGCTTGAGTGTGTCATGTGTTGGGCCCTTGTAGTGCCAGGAAGCAGGTTATTTACTTCAAGGAAGGTAAAAGAACAACAGAAAGGATGTGTGCTGTAATACTAGGAGAATTTGTACTTTACACAGTACTTTGGCCAAGCTGGAGTGCGAATCACAAGGTCAAACCCAAACTGGGGGTTGACCAGTTGGATACCTTACGGCGGAATAGAAGATTACATGTGTTTGAGTTGAGCGACCATTTTCTATATTGCATTCACATTTAATCAAATATTGTATTTATAGATGTGTGTTTATGATTAAGAACGTGAATAGAAGTTGCTTTTAAACATATGAGTTGGGAACGAAATAAAGACATAGAAATGGAGGGGGAGAAACAGTGTTCAGCCATGCTGGACCACGGCTTTTTGGCAAAATGCTAGACAGTCCCAAACCACAGTGATATAGCGTGGCTGAGAATTACCTTGGCCACCGTTGCTGCGTGGGAGCAGGCAGGGAGAGGGGTGGGCTCGGCACCGGCATCCAGCCCAGCAAGTGGGGCCATTCTGCTGCCAGCACGAGCATGTGGTAGGTGGAAGGGCAGGGCCGCGGCCTTATAAGGGCAGACTGGGTCTTCCTGTGCCTCTCTTCTGCTCAAGCTACCTGGAGTTGGCAACCCTACCCCCTCATTCCCCACCAGGGGCCAGGAGGGACCTTGGCAATCCTACCAATACACATGTGTGTGTAATGCATACAAGTGCAAACAAAGTTACAAAGTTAAAAATGAAAGAAAAGAAAAGAAAACAGGCTCTGGAAAATGGAACAGTAGTAGGAAAAGTGCTTCTGTTGCTAATAATTGCCAGGATCTGTCAAACCCCTGCAATAACCAGACTCTTGGGTGTTGGAATAAGCGACTTCTGCATGCCTGGACACTGGGGGGTGCTGTGTATCTCACTCTAACTGTGATGTTGCCTCTCTTGTTTGCCCTCCTTGTCTGGGCCAGCAGACCGCCCACTAACTTCCTTTCTTCCCCATGCTGGTTTCACTTCTGTTCTAGCCTTTGACCTGAGCGCATGGTCAATGGCAGCCTGCTCAGTGGGGCTTTCCCACTGTAGCATCCTCTCACCTGCACACACGTGATGGCGCGTTAGTTGTGCCCACTTGTCATAGGGAAAGTAATCTCTTTAGACTAGGGTTTCTTTCTATCTACCTTTTTCCCGGAACAAAGCTGTGAACTGGAGATGCTTGAATAAATGTACGTTTTACCTTTTACATTTATCTCTTGGGAAGTTTCTATAAACTGTACTCACACACACTACTGGGCAATTCTATGACTCTAAACTAAATCTAACATTGGGTTCAGAAATCAATTTATTGATAGGAAAGCTTCTAACAGGATACAAGCAAATCTTGCTAGAACCGAGCTCCACTGCACAGCCTCTGGTTAACAGCTCTTTCCCAAACGCCCATCCAGCCTCCTCCCTCGGCATCCCAGCTGGACGAAATCGCTGGAAACGTTCTCAGGC
The DNA here is from genome assembly GCF_021028975.2 of Sphaerodactylus townsendi. NCBI lineage: Eukaryota > Metazoa > Chordata > Lepidosauria > Squamata > Sphaerodactylidae > Sphaerodactylus > Sphaerodactylus townsendi. The sequence goes on from NC_059426.1 coordinate 167,931,019, forward strand.
TGTGTGAAGTCTCCAAGACCAAAACAAAGAGAAGGGCCAGGAGCTGACTGCCTTGAAGGGTGAACACTGTTACTGCATGCCTAGAGCACAAGAATCATAGAATCATAGAATTTGAAGAGACCAGAAGAGCCGTCAAGTCCAATGCCCTGCCATACAGGAAGGCCCAATCAAAGCACTCCTGACGTATGTTCATCCAGCCTCTGTTTAAAAACTTCCAAAGAAGAAGACTCCACCACTCTCCAAGGCACCATAAGTATGCAAGCATGGGGATAACAGCATAACAAGCCAAGGATTCCCATGGGTCTATAGCGGCAGTGGCGTAGCGTAGCAGTGATGTAGCTGGGAGCAGCAGTGGCGTAGGAGGTTAAGAGCTCGTGTATCAAATCTGGAGGAACCGGGTTTGATTCCCAGCTCTGCCGCCTGAGCTGTGGAGGCTTATCTGGGGAATTCAGATTCACCTGTGCACTCCCACACACGCCAGCTGGGTGACCTTGGGCTAGTCACAGCTTCTCGGAGCTCTCTCAGCCCCACCTACCTCACAGGGTGTTTGTTGTGAGGGGGGAAGGGCAAGGAGATCGTAAGCCCCTTTGAGTCTCCTGCACGAGAGAAAGGGGGGATATAAATCCAAACTCTTCTTCTTCTTCTTCTTCTTCTATAGTCTCACAGCAAGAACCAGGAAAGAGCAGAAATCTTGGCAGTGGGTTGACAGTAACAAGGGACTGGTGCACCCAGAGTCAACTGAGATGGTAATTTTTGGACCCCACTGGAAATCCTAAGCATAATAACCGGGAGCCAAACTTTCTGTTGTTGTCTGTAATATTTGGGATTTGCTGAATAGGTCAAGCTGAGGGCTGCAGGGACCACACCGGTCTAGACCAGGGTCTGACCCCTGACTGGCACTACCAAGCAAAGCACTAATCAGATTTCAAAGAAATACATCCATTCAGCTGGAACGGAGGCAGGGAAGCACATGTTCTTTGAAACAGCCTCTGAGACACATCTCTTAGGCAGAAGCCAAACTTACTGTGTCTCGGCAAGGAGGGGGTGGGGGGGAGATGAAGTCCTAATGACTTCTGGAGTTTGTGCTGAAATTACATTTTTGGCGCCGTTAAATCCCACCGCGTGCTGCGAAGGATATATAATGCAATCTCCATCAGATGCAGGCAAGCAATGCAGCTTCCTGGCACTCGGGATCAATAGGGCCTGAATCAAACGGCTCCGAGTGATTTAGGATCAGGCGTGCCTTTCCTCTCCGTGAGCTCCAATCCATTTGGCATTAGTTCATTAGAGGGCTCTTGGAAGAGGCTATCAGCCCATTTGGTCTCAGGCTGGGAGCATCAAGAAAACAAGAGGCCAGAACGTTTCAGAGCAGGGAGGTACAAAGAGATCCATCATTCTTCCTTCAGCAAGACAGGTGTCAGAGGAGCCGTCACACAAGAGAAATTGAATGTTCGCACAGCGTTCCTGCCCAGCCTGCCATGAGCGCTGCAGAGCTCCATGCTTTCTGGGTAATATCAGATATATTTCTCGCTGTGTGGATCCCATCACCATTCAGCAAGCAGAGCCAAATTGGTTGCAATTTGAAACAAGTGGTCTGTGTTTGGGATGCTTCCATATTTTGCGAGCTGGCGGGTTCCTCTCATGTCTCCTTTGTGCAAATTGAACTTGTGAGGCTGAGGCTGTCTTCTCTGTGACCAGGATCTGGCCTGTAAACAATGGTTTATCTGCACAGCACAAATATGGTCATTTCCCCACTTACCATCTGCTGCACGCTACTCTCGCCAAGTAGCGCAGGGTCCCATGGCACTCCCCACTACAGGGGCGGCAACAACGCAGCCGCCCCGACGCTGCCGCTCTTGCGCCCCCTCAGCGCGCGTCATTACTGGCGCTCCTCAAAACGGCGCCTTTTGATGACCCCGCGCAGAGCGGGGGGTTGTGGGGAAGCCTGGGAGCGCGCCAGAAATGACGCACACTGAGAGTAGCGCGCAGCAAAGGGCGGTCCATGGTAAGTGGGGAAACGACCTATAACATCTTTTGGATGTTATATATAGTGTTATGGGGGAAAAGTGTGCTCAGCTCTCCTCCCCAAAATGAGTTCAGTCTGTTATACTCCTCTTAACGTGGATTTTTCAAAAATCACTAATCTTTTCCCCTCAACTTGAGAACAATTCCTGCAGGCTGAGCGAAGGCCGGCAGGCAGGAAACTCTTATTTCTCCTGCCCAAACCTCTTATTTTCATTACCACTGCTCATGCCCTCCATTTTGTGTGCTGCAGCAGATTCTCTATGGAGATTCCTCACGGAGGTTAAGAACATAAGAACAAGCCAGCTGGATCAGACCAGAGTCCATCTAGTCCAGTTCTCTGCTACTCGCAGTGGCCCACCAGGTGCCTTTGGGAGCTCACATGCAGGATGTGAGAGCAATGGCCTTCTGCTGCTGCTGCTCCTGAGCACCTGGTCTGCTAAGGCATTTGCAATCTCAGATCAAAGAGGATCAAGATTGGTAGCCATAGATCGACTTCTCCTCCATAAATCTATCCAAGCCCCTTTTAAAGCTAAACCCTTTTAAAGGTTTTCTCTGCTTGCAGCTCATCTGGGTGCTATTTTGCTGTAAGAAGTAGATGAATAAAGTTTGTTTAGCCTGGCGATCATGCACATGTTGTTTTTCCTTCTTTTTTGTTTTGAGTGGGCTGTCTGCGAAGATACAGTGACACGACTAGAGATGCTGCAATATGTGCATATTTGTGTTGCCGTAGCTTCACAGACAACCCCTCAAAACAAAAAAGAAAAAAATGACACCTGAACAAGATAGCTGGCTAAACAAACTTTACTCGTCTACTTTTAACAGTGAAATAGCAAATGGATGAGTTGCAAACAGAGGAAACCTCTTTGGAGAATCTCTCCAGAGAATTTGCTGCAGCGCATAAAATGTGAAACTGACAAGAGCTCTGTGCAGCAGGCAGGGGAAAAAAAGATCAGTTTTGGCAGGCAATGCTTGTGTTTTCCTGTGCTGTGGGAACACAACATCCCAAAATCCCATGCTGTGGGAACACAAAACCCTAAAACCATTATAGTAATGCTGTGCAGAATCCACCATTGTTTTCCACATTATTTCTGCAGCAACAAATTCACATTTTTATTTACGATATTTATAATTCCATTTTTCTCACTGAGACTCCAGGTGGATTGGTAGTAGAAAGTGCCACCAAGTCACAGCTGATTTAAGATGACCCTGTAGGGTTTTCAAGGCAAGAGATGTTTGGAGGTGGCTTGCCATTGCTTGCCTCCACATGGGCTGAGAGAATTCTGAGAAGACTGTGGATGGCTAAAAGTCACCCAGCAGCCTTCATATGGAGGAGTGGGGAATCAAACCTGGTTATCCAGGTTGGAGTTTGCTGCTCTTAACCACTGCACCATTCTGGCTCAAGGCAAATTATCCAGTGTAAATCAATGCAATCAATAGAATGAGAGATCAAATAAGCAATGTAGCAGGACTAGGATTACAAAAATCTGGCTCATTCCTCACATGCAGAATAATGCACTTTCAAACTGCTTTCAATGCTCTTTGAACCTGTGCAGAATGGCAAAATCCACTTTCAAACAGTTGTGAAAGTGGTTTGAAAACGTATTATTTTGTGTGTGCGGAAGGGGCCTCTGAAACAAGGATAGAATGTCAGATATTAAAAAGAGCACAGCATTCAGAAAAAATGCTATTGCATTGGTAGACAACAATGAACAGAGACCAAGATAATAGATACATGCAGCAAACGGATAAATGAAGGTTAAATCATAAACTGCCAAAAGCAGAATTACAGCTGCACATCAAGAAGACAGAAGTAATGACTAGTGGGAAATACACAAGTGTAAGCCTGACAATGAAGAAATCGAAGATTTTCTGTTCCTTGGCCTAATTATCAACCAAAAGGGAGACTGCAACCAAGAAAGGAGATTGGGATTGGGATTGGGAACGGCAGCCCTGAAGGAACTGGAAAAGATTCTTAATTGTAAGGTTATGTTGCTGGCGATCAAGATCAAGACAAGTCATACTATAGTATTCCCTATTATTATATGGGTATGTCAGTGGTGGGATCCAAAATTTTTAGTAACAGGTTCCCATCGTGGTGGGATTCAAACAGTGGTGTAGCGCCAATGGGGCTGGGCGGGGCAAGACAGGGGGTGTGGCCGGGCATTCTGGGGGCGGGGCATTAATAATTTCTCTGTTACTGTAAAAAACTCTTACTGTAAAAAAAAAGTTCCTAATTTCCAGCTGGTATCTTTCTGTCCATAATTTAAACTCATTATAGCAAATCCTATCGTCTACTGCCAACAGAAATAACTACTTCTCTTCTAGTTGACTGCCTGTCAAATACTTAATACTTTCAAATACTTAATTTTGTTTCTAGAAATCAAAAGAAGGATACTTTCCTTAAACAAGGAACTTTACCATATTTCTAAAACATGTTTTTAAAACAGCCCAACAGGGAGAATTATCCCGTTTTCTACCTTCGCTAACCAGCCACATAGGAAACAACAGGACTTGATGATTTTTGGACCTAACGGATTTTTTAACGGAAAAGCAGACCCAATTAGTAACCCCCTCTCGGCACACACAAATAATTAGTAACCCACTCTCGGGAACTGGTGAGAACCTGCTGGATCCCACCTCTGGGGTATGTGAAGACAATGAAAGGATGAAAGTTGATTCATTTGAAATGCAGAGTTGGAGGAGAGTTTTACGGCTTTCCATGGATTGCCAAAAAGACAAACCAGTGGGCTATAAAATAGATCAAATCAAAACTGAATGGTCCCTGGAAGCTAAAATGACTAAACTGAGGCCGTCATACTTGGGTCGCATGATAAGAAGACAAGAGTCACTGGAAAAGATAATAATGCTAGAAAAGGTTGAAGGCCCAGGATGAGATGGACTGAGGCCCCTTCCACACGTGCAGAAGAACGCACTTTCAATCCACTTTCAATCCACTTTGCAGCTGGATTTTACTGTGCGGAATAGCAAAATCCACTTGCAAACAATTGTGGAAGTGGATTGAAAGTGCATTATTCTGCGTGTGCGGAAGGGGCCTGACTCAATTAAGGAAGCCCTGGCCCTCAGTTTGCAAGAGGACAATTACCAATAGGACATTTGAGACATCATTAATTCATAGGGTCATAAGTTGGAAACAATATAATACATCCTTCATAAATCAGAAACAATATCATACATCCTACAGTGGTGGTATAGTCTACAACCCTTCCCTTCCAGAAGTATTCTGTTATTTTTATATTAGATTGTAATGTGTGGCATTATGTTATGCAGTGCTGTGTTCTGTTTTGTGTTGTATTGTACGTCATGATACAATATATCATGTATCATATTACATTACAAGAATCTGTGGCTGGAAAGACTTCCACTTGCGGAGTGTAAATTGCTTACCATTCTTTCTCTCCTGCTTGTAGCCTCAAACGATTCTAATAATGCTGTCCCAGTTCTGGCATTTCAAGGGGTGTGCGAGCGCATTGCCTTTCAGGCTACTTATATATGTATAAATTATGTATATTTTGCATATAAATTTCATGAAAGAAATACATGAATAATCAATGCTAATAATGAAAGTGAATGGAGTGAAATTATTCATTAGGACAAACAGGGAAGGAGAGAGAGAATACGGAAAAAGGCAAATTTGTCCTTCCTGAAAGAAGACCTACAGAAGGCAGCTGGAATGAATGAGCCGTCCCAAACTGTCCTCACATAATTCTGAAACGGAATGTGCTTTGAATATTCAAATATCTGGTGAATATTCAGTGAGCTTTTTACATTTTACGGCATAATTTTGTCACCCAGCAATCTGTTATATTTCCATTTCAGCAGCTGAGAGCTGATGCTTGATGCGGTATTTGAATGACTTGGTAATAGCTTATGGCGTATGATAGCGTTTAAGAATGTAAGAACAAGCCTGCTGGATCAGACCAAAGTCCATCTAGTCCAGCACTCTGCTACTCGCAGTGGACCACCAGGTGCCTTTGGGAGCTCACATGCAGGAGGTGAAAGCAATGCCTTCTGCTGCTGCTGCTGCTCCCGAGCACCTGGTCTGCTAAGGCATTTGCAATCTGAGATCAAGGAGGATCAGGATTGGTAGCCAAAGATCAACTTCTCCTCCATAAATCTATCCAAGCCCCTTTTAAAGCTATCCAGGTTAGCAGCCATCACCACCTCCTGTGGCAACATATTCCAAACACCAATCACGCGTTGCATGAAGAAATGTTTTCTTTTATTAGTCCTAATTCTTCCCCCCAGCATTTTCAATGTATGCCCCCTGGTTTTAGTATTGTGAGAAAGAGAGAAAAATGTCTCTCTGTCAACATTTTCTACCCCATGCATAATTTTACAGACTTCAATCATATTCCCCCTCAGACCTCTCCAAACTAAAGAGTTTGGTGGCTGACATGCAATGGCATCTATGTTTGGATAGTGTTCGACAGACAACATGTATTAGTATAAATTTACTTGGCCCCCATCTTGTGGAATAGAGTTTGGATTTATATCCCCCCTTTCTCTCCTGTAGGAGACTCAAAGGGGCTTACAATCTCCTTGCCCTTCCCCCCTCACAACAAACAGCCTGTGAGGTAGGTGGGGCTGAGAGAGCTCCGAGAAGCTGTGACTAGCCCAAGGTCACCCAGCTGGCGTGTGTGGGAGTGTACAGGCTAATCTGAATTCCCCAGATAAGCCTCCACAGCTCAGGCGGCAAAGTGGAGAATCAAACCCGGTTCCTCCAGATTAGAAACACGAGCTCTTAACCTCCTACGCCACTGCTGCGTAGGAGGTTAAGAATAGCCAGCCTGAGGCCAAAACGGCCCCCACACCAGTCATTCTCCAAACTCTGTAAAACAGAATTGTTCAGGGGACGCACTTATGAAGGTAATAGGCTATAGATAATAAGATGGTTCAGAAAGGAACGCCAATAAGGGGAACAGGACTGTTGTGAATGACACTATATTGTGTAAATGATCTGTATATTGTTTGTGTTATCCTGCTTTTACTGTATGCTTTTCTGCTTTTGTAATTCCATTTTCCATATTGTTTGAGGTATCACGCCTGATCCTTTTTTTGCATTATTTCTGATTTTTTACATCCTACTCCCATCGCATTGCTTATTCAATATCTCATGTTATTTGACTGCATTTTTTTACACCACGTCATCGACCTGGAGTTTCAGAGAAAAAAAGCCAGGATATAAATAAAGGAAATAAATCATGAAATATTGATTTACTTATTTATTGGCTTCACGGTGTTCTCGAAGCAGTTCACAATGGAACGTAAAAGAAAAATCACACGAACAATCATTGATATTCATATTTTATTAAGCTTTGTTTATGGATAGTAAATCATTGCAAACAAACCCAGGAGGCCGGAAAGAACCCACAGTTTGAAATGAAATTAAAAGAGTTTTCGGCCAAGAATTAGGAAGAACTTCCTGCCAGTTAGAACAGTTCCTTGGTGGTGCAGGCTTCCCTGGGAGGGGGCGAGCTTTCCTTCTTTGGAGGTTTTTAAGCAGAGACTAGATCAGCCATTCTCAACCAGGGTTCCATGGTACCCTGGGGTGCCATGAGCATGTCCCAGGGGTACCGCGGCAACACTACCGCCCCGCCCCCTCATTTTTGTGGTGTCTCCCACCGGCACCAGCAAGGACATGGAGCTGGCCCATGGGGCAGGGCCTGCCACAAGGTCAGCAGCCACTTCCCAGTGCTTCCCTTCACCCTGGGAGGGGAAGGTGGGGTGTGTGGCAAGCAGGGGCAATGGGAGGGGACGGTGGAGGGTGGCGGCAGGGGTACCGTGAGATATGAAGAGTGAGGTCAAGGGTACCCTGACCTCGAAAAGGTTGGGAAACACTGGGCTAGATGGTCATCTGACAGCAAGGCTGACTGGGTGAACTTAGGCCGATCATGAGAAGGAAGGCAGGAAAAGATGAGCCAGAAATCAGTTCTCGTGCTCCTTTATATTATTATTATTATTATTATTATTATTATTATTATTATTATTATTATTATTATTATTATTATTATTATTGTTGTTGTTGTTGTTGTTGTTGTTGTTGTTGTTGTGGTGGTGGTGGTGGTGGTGGTGGTGGTGGTGGTGGTGGTGGTGGTGGTGGTGGTGGTGGTTGTTGTTGTTGTAGATTTCACAGCTGCCAGATCTTTAGCTGGTTGTTGGCCTTCATTACAATTCGAGCCTCACCCAGAAGCCTAGGAAGTTGTAATGTATCGGCGTAGTATTCATGCAGATCCCAGCAGGGCTGCCTTCTGAATTTGACAGATGTTAATTTTGTCAATTCGAAGATGTCCACTGGGACGACCTCAGCTGGTTTGTGCCATAGACGCTGAAGCTCGATTTTCAAATCGCGGTATCTAGTGACCTTCTCGTATTCTTTTTCAATGACCCTGCTGTCACCGGGGACTGCTATGTCAATGATGGTCACTTTCTTGTCCTCGATCAATATTATTATTATTATTATTATTATACATAACAACACAGCACAAGTGTCTGGAATTCATCTCTGAATATCGAGTCCTTCCCAAGGACCTAGGATATTAGAGGTATTTGCGTAGAATATGTGCAGTTCCTAGAAGTGCTGCTTTCTGCAGCATGTGGACTGATGTTCTGTCCAAGTTTAGGCTTTCCAGATGTTTTTCAAGATTTCTTGGGATTCCTCCTAGAGCACCGACTACTAGTGGGATTACTGTTGTTCTTTTTTGCCACAATCGTTCAACTTCAATTTGCAGGTCCTTGTATTTTGTGATCTTTTCCAGCTCTTTGTCCTCTACCCTGCTGTCAACTGGCACAGCAACATCGATGATCCAAACATGTTTCTTCTCTATCACTGTTATGTCTGGGGTGTTGTGTGCCAGGTGTCTGTCTGTCTGTATTCTAAAGTCCCAGAGTATTTTTGCTTCTTCATTTTCTGTGGACTTCTCTGGCTTGTGCTCGTACCAGGTCTTGCTACAGGGCAGGCCGTACTTTTTGCAAAGGTTCCAGTGCACCATTGCTGCTAGCCTATTGTGGCGTTGAGATAGTCAGTTTGGGCTATTTTCTTACAGCAGCAGATGATGTGCTCCACGGTTTCATCACACTCTTTGCAGAGACGGCACTTTGGGTCATTGTAGGACTTTTCGATTAGTGTCTTTATTGCATTTGTCCGTAATGCTTGCTCCTGGGCAGCAAAAATCAGGCCTTCAGTTTCTTTCTTTAGAGTTCCCCTTCTGAGCCACTCCATGTTTGCTTGCTGTCAGCCTTCCCTTCACTTTTCTTAAAGTACTGCCCATGGAGTGGCTTGTTTAGCCACTGCTCCTTTCGTGTTTTAAACTGTTGGGCTCTATACTCTTCTTTTGATTCTTTGGCTTTCAGCATCTCAGCCTTGTGGACTTCTTTCAATGCTGGCTCTTGACTTTCTTGGATGTATTCTTTCAGGCCTCTTTTC